>NC_047503.1:7209323-7251823 GCF_902827115.2 Pseudochaenichthys georgianus | reverse complement strand
AACACAGACTGGTTCCTGTGTTTTATACATTGCTAACAATGGGGGGAGTTGTCTGAACCTCCCTTCCAGACCTTAGGCCTTTGGCTGCCCAAATATCTCCAACACCTCACTTCTTAAGTTTCCCCAAATCACAGTAGCTTAGCTTCATTTATCTCCTAGCCTCCCTTCCAGACCTTTGGCCTTGGATGCCCAAATATCTCCAACACCTCACTTTCTTTAAGTTTCCCCAATCACAGTAGCTTAGCTTCATTATCTCCTAGCCTCCCTTCGACAGACCTTTGGACTTTGTCCTCAACAACCACATGCTCACAGGCCCCAAATCCATCTCACAGTTTTCTACACAAATCATTTCCCATTTTAAGCTTCTTCATAGTTTGCTAACATGAATACATACAAATATTTCCTTACAATTCCCCCTTGGCAGTGAAGGAACCATGAGGGGGCAGCTGAGTGCTAAGAAGCAGTCTCCTGGTGGTGAATCATCAGCCCGCCTGCCTGCCTGCCCCCCCCCCCCCCCCCCCCAAAGGAATAGCCCACACGACAGCTGATAGGGAGGGGGAGATACGGCTTTCCCCTTCACGGGTGGAACTGATCAGAGAGAAGTAGACTTCCTCTGCTGCCTCGACAAGTCCCCCAGCCCCATCTGCCAGCCGCTTCCCAAGTCGTCTGCCTGCATGGATGTTCTTGAGGTCCTTCTCCTCCAGTCCGCTGATGACAGCATCCGTGTCGACCTCCATGACGAGACCCAGATCCGTCTTGATGGTCGTCCCCTCCGGTCCTAGCAGGTGGTTTCCCCGCGCACACTGGCTCCCGTGGTACGAGCTGTCCCCCTTTCCTCCTATGCGGACGGCCTGAGAGATCCGCTGGGTCACTCGGTCGGGGCCGGAGCACCTGGGGTTGATCCACCTTGTCCCGATGACCTTCAGCCTCCTGCGTCTCGGGTCCCCCTTTTGGCGTCAACAACCTGTGTGGAGAAATCTGATACAAAATCCCTCAAGCCTACGCTCCGGGCTCTGGGGCCCTCAGCCGTTTGACCCACCACTGCGTAGGCCACTTGGAGCCTTTTGGTGGGGTGTCTTAAAACAACAGACGTCTGTGAACAGGTTTTCTAAATTAATTGTGCAGCTTCAGAATCTTAATACTTGGACTGTGCCAACTAAATAAGAACCCCAACATCTTTAGGTAAACTAAATAACATATTTCAATAGCTCTGAATTTCTGACAAGCATCTGTGTTTATTTTTAAATGAAATCCTTGAGATCCCATTAAAAATCTAAATATGATTTGAACTGCTAATGTTTCTGGTAAAGAAACACACTAATGTTATGGATTCAAAAACAACCAAAATCACGATACTGACAAAGTGAATGGCTTCCTGGTGATACTGCTTCTACCCGTCAGTGCTTAGATATTATCCCGAGGTCAGCTTCTTCAGTATTCCATTCTGGAATTACATCTCTCTGGTAGCCCCTTGGCCACTGATTCTTTATCTGTGTTACCTGCTATAACTCAATCAATATTAGAGACATGTCAACATTCATCAAACAGCCTCTTATCCCCAGATATGGAGCAGGTCAATTCTAAAACTGTCAATCAATGGTCAGATTGAACAATCGAGTTGGGGCAGCCGGTTCCTTTCAGTCCCTAAATGAAAAATGTACATTGTGAAGTTTACACTCCCCCTTTTTTTACACATTATCTCATGTGTAAACAAAATCCTGTATGGGAAGAAAACCTTCAGGTCATAATGGATTATAAGACAATACCAAACATTTTTCCCAAATGTACATCCATCATTTCCACAGTAAACACTTCAGTGTAATGAAGTGTTTCTCTCCATCTTTCAGTCCTAAAAGAAACAGAATCTTCATGTTTTAGTTTGAGTTTCACATTCTGCAAACCGCCACCTCCTGTGGGAGTGAAATATCATCAAGCAGATTAGAAACAGGTCACATGTGGGCGGTTTCCCCTTTTGTGGAATGTTTAGGAAACCTCCCATTTCACACATTATTATCACACAAAAATAATGTGTTAGTCCAAAAACATGCTTGATTAGTCATTGTTTTAAATCATGCAGTTGCACTGATCAGATGCAGACATACACTCACTCACACTCACACTGTCAGGTTGTAAAGTTAGTTTGGTCAGGTACACCTCAGAGTCAGTCATTGAGAGTGCCTTCCCAAGTTACCCTGTCGGTCAGGGTCAAAGGTCAGTTGGTCTCAGTCTTTTTGGCCATGTGTCGTGCTCTGCAGAGATTCCGATCTTCCAGCACAGGCCAGCATCCTCCGTCTATAAAAATCTGTATATATGGACCGCCATCATTTATTAATTCACAATTACAACTATGATGTTCAAGATATCTCTAACTGTTCATTGGAACAGCGGTTTCCCAAATTCCCTGAAAAGTGTTAGCCCAAAAAATGTCACTTCCTTATTGTATTACTACTATTACTGCAATTCATTTACACCTAATTAGTATTAAAATGACTAATAGATCTATTTCAGAAACTTGTGTACATCACTATTATCTTGTGTCAAAACATGACTATGATCTGTAAAGCTCTGCTATGTATTCCATAACTCATTCTATCAATTTATCTTCAATTCTGGTGCACTTAAAGAAACAATGTTACCCTCTTTAACAGTGCGTGGAACTCTGGGTGTCTGAACATGCAACAATTACTCCCTATTTCATCAAGGATTTAAAAACAGAAGTCATTTCGTATGTCCATCCGAAAGCCCTCCTATGGTAATAACTATGCCACAATGGTGAAAGCAGTACCTCAAATTGAAATACTATATTTTGTTTAGAACCAGCTTTCCCTTCAACATGACCTATATAAATAAATATTTGTCTGATCTTATAGAGCTGTTACTAAAACTCTCCCTTTGAACTGATCAATACTGTAACAAATAAAACACTACCAAATTCACACATGAATAAAAGTCGAGTGCATACTTCCTTCATGCCCCCCCCCCCCCTTTCCTATCAGTGTGTTTTTAGAATGATTTTTCACTTCACTTTAATAGTTCTCCTCTTTTCCGTTATTTTTTATTTACCAATTGACTAATTTATGGTCAATACATCTTCTTATCTTCACTTATTTATCAAATAAATTCAAGTTCTTCACAATACATTAGTAGATACCTTGTGAATATTCACAATAACTAATCCCCTCTAGGATATGAAATCCATTACATCTTTAAGCAGATACTATTTCCTTATTTATCTTTTGTTCATGATAACAATGGTATAAACACCACACGTTTTACCCATAGCTAGTTTCTATAACAAGATTATTATGTGTGACATAATAATCAGATGTCTTGTTTGCTAACCAAGAATATGAACTAAGGAATTAATACACAATGTAGTCCCTGAGCCAACATTATACAGATGTGTGAAGTGCAAGATAAAATAGTGCGAGTTAAAATATTTAGAAACCATTTTTAGGAACATAGCTATTATATAAACACATGTTGATCTACATTTTTCAAGATAAATATGCTTTGTCAAAGTGTAGTGTTATGTCATGTTATAAAGAGGTTTTAACGTTAAAATAAAGGGCATGAGAGGGCAAAAGAAAAGACTATTTCATTTCAAAGTAAATGTATTTAAAGCCACTTTATTTGACAATTGCCAAGCCCTCCACTAAATCTGCAGTGGCTGGTTAGTTCCCCCAACTGGTCAGAAAGGAGTACTACAAATGTATTTACTTCAACTGCTGCTGGTTAAATCATGTAGAGAGTACAAACATACAATGTTGAAAAATGTATAGGTAAATGAGTTACAAAACTCTCAAAATTAGTGAACCACATTATAATTTAAAATATAGAATACAACACCATTTAGGCAGTATTAATCACATGCAAAAAAGCTTAATTGTATTTCATACAGAACCAGTTTCTGGTTTTCTATGAAAGAAATTCAAGGTTAGTTGCACATTTAAAATATGTTTTAAAAAAAGCAAGCCATATGTCACAAAGCAGCACCATAGCCAACACATTCCTGTGAGTGTTGAACACATTAAACTCAAATAGAACAAATGATATGACTCCCACATTTTATATTATTTCACTGTATTAGATAAATGGCATGTGCTTAGATGGCAGGATTCATCACCTTGTTCGTCTACCCTATAAAAACAAAGCAATAATGTAATAAATTAACCAATTATTTGTACCTGCACACCGAGAGTAACTCTGCCTAAAGTAACAGATTTATTGACTAAATTCATCTGTAATATACTGATGGTTAAACAAGGAGCTGCAACAAAGCAGCTAAGACAAGCCAAAAGGAAAGATTCAGACTCACATGCTGACATCATATGGAGATGGATGGAGTATTTGAATCCAATCAATTCAATCATCTCACATGTACACAGTACAGCAAACAAGGGGTTATATGTACAAGTACATATATATATATATATATATATAGATATATATATAACCAGCAGCAGTTGAAGTAAATACATTTGTAGTACTCCTTTCTGACCAGTTGGGGGAACTAACCAGCCACTGCAGATTTAGTGGAGGGCTTGGCAATTGTCAAATAAAGTGGCTTTAAATACATTTACTTTGAAATGAAATAGTCTTTTCTCTTACTTTTTTCATGCCCTTTATTTTAACGTTAAAACCTCTTTATAACATGACATAACACTACACTTTGACAAAGCATATTTATCTTGAAAAATGTAGATCAACATGTGTTTATATAATAGCTATGTTCCTAAAAATGGTTTCTAAATATTTTAACTCGCACTATTTTATCTTGCACTTAACACATCTGTATAATGTTGGCTCAGGGACTACATTGTGTATTAATTCCGTAGTTGAATACTTGATTGGTCAATTTTCAGGATTCACTATGATGAACTGTCCCCAGCAAAGAAAGCAATACAAGAAAATGACAAAAGTCAAGACATCAAAAACCACACAGAGAAATCAGCAGAAAAGGACTGACAGGAACTTAAACTCTCAAACTAGCCTTGTTATTTACCTCTTGAGTTTCTTTCTTTCTTCAGTCTCTTTCAGGGGGAGGTTTTACACAACTGTTGCTTTGTCCTGGACATCACATATATATATATATATATATATATATATATATTATATATATATATATATATTAGGGCTGTCAAACGATTAACATTTTTAATCAGATTAATCACAGCTTAAAAATTAATTAATAATGATTAATCACCATTCGAAATTCCAAAATATGTAATTTCTTTTGTTGTGGGAATGGAAAGATAAATGAAAGAAGGCGGATATATCCATTTAACATGTTTATTGTAACATTTTTCTGTGTGTCAAAATGAAAGAGAGCACCTATCAATCATCAAACCGTGGGGTTTGATGATTGATAGTTGTCGTCGAAAAAACGGCTAAACGCCAGGGGCGGCGGGTGCTGTAGGCTAGGGAAGGCTAAGCCTTCCCAAATATTTGTGTCACTGCATCCTGGTAAAATACAAATATAATGTATAATGTCTGTGTCTTTGACATTAGCGCTGCTAGCCACAGTGCACTACGAAGCCAGTTCAACATACCCTGGATATGTTTGAGTAACAAACAAACTAACAACAACAAACTAACAAACGAGATCTCGCAACACACTCTCACTCCCTAAGCGTCCAGGAGCGACGTTTGGTCAGTGTCCGTGGCGTCCAATTGTGACGCTCCTAGGCTCCTTCTACGTCATAAAGGGACGCAAATAGCTTTCAACTGATTGCAATGTATTCCCATCTGCGTCGGGATTTGACGCTCATGGAAGCACGGCATTCGTTTGGGTCGGCTGCCCTTAAAGGCAATGTGAGCGTCCATTCCCATTGGATAACGGAGAATTGTACACCCGGATGTAAGTATTCCTCTTACTGTCGATTGATTTTACAGTGATATCTGCACTACTCATCGACTAAAAAACACCAGATTATCCTTGTTAATTACACAACATTGATTGGTTTAAATTGTGTGCAATGCTTTTGTATTTTTCCCCTTCGATTCGGAGAAACAAATATTTTTTCTGAGTAAAGGATGGCAGAAGACACTACACTACCAAGAATCCCCAGCTATCGTTTGGACTACACCATGTGCTCTGTTTGACAAACCCAGTGAAAGTCCTCAAGCTCTGTGATTGGAGAGTGTGCTCCGAGGGTTAAGCCGATTCGTTTTCGTATTTCCCATAATAAGAAGTTGCCAGTATTAAACTGTGTACATCCCTGGAGGTTTAGGGGATAGGAAACACTCACATTTAAAACATATAATTAATAAATGGGTGAAAATTGCTTGTGCCCATAATGGGCAGTATTAATATATATACACACATGCCAGCTAAGGTCAGAAGAGCTTTATTTAACAGCTGGTCTTATGTTTGTGACCCCTCCTATTGTTCATTGATAACATTACATTAATTGATAAGCCTGAAACATGCACTTGTCAAGGTTCAGAGTCACATTTTGCAAATATGGCAGTAGCCATCGATCAGCTTAAGATAAGATATACTTGATTGATCCCAAGTTGGAACATTTGCGTTACATCAGCATGTGTAACAGTTAAATATGCACTGGTGTTTATTTGAAAATCATTTAGTATAATCACACAAATTCTGTGTTTTATATTCAACAATTCTGTGTTCTTTATTTATTGATTGTTCAATACCTGACAAGGCCGGAGATGAAATATCTACATACATCTTATAAGAGTATAATACATTATGTATAATATCAGTTAAAATAAGTGCTTCAACATAGTTGACATTGCTGGAGGTATGCACAAATATTGATAGATGTCTTGTAATGCACTATTGAGGAACCTGCGACCCAAGTTTTTCATTCAGTGCAGAACTACACCATAGTTGTGTAGGCCTATATGATATGTCAATAAACCTTAGAAAATCTTGAAATATTGAAAGGGATGTGCAAAATAGTCATTGTATAGGCTACAGTCTTTAATTAACTATTAGTAGAGAATAACGAGTAATGAATATACTTTATAGGGATCCTATTAATATCTAATAATAAAAATAATGAAATGCAATAACATACTTTAACCACTAGGTGTCCCTTTATATCAGCTGTGCACCTTTATGGTGTAAATACAGCCTATCTACCAATTGGATCAAATATAAAAGTGAGCCGAATTAGTGTTGATACTGCAAGGAGACGTATTGTGTGAAAAGAAATGTAAGATGTTGTTTAATGGCTGATATATTTATGATCCACGTCACGTTTTCAGTTCCTCATGTTTGTCTAGAAGTCTTCTCATCAGGGCTCTATAAATACAGAACTACGGCAGATATGTAATATTTAATGCAGCCGAACCGTGTATTACAATGCCGTTATATGATGACTTTCAAAGAGAAAAGCAAGCACACTCGGAATAAAGTATTATTATTATTTTTTTAAAGTTTTCGGTCCGTTTCAGGTATTTGTTAATGACGATGTGCTGTGAGATGTGAAACTGGAATTGCACAGGGGGAAATAACGTAGGCTATATTTAGATGCGGATTTTGTTAAACTAATATGTTTGCGCTGTGGACCAACACTATACATTGACGGGGAAGGGGGTAGCAATAAAGATAACACCATTAAACAGTTACACAACATAACAGAAATAATATCGATAGCAGCGTCCCTAGCAACCACCTTGGTAACAATGAAAACGTCGCGATTTCCTGAAGTAATCTTCGTAATAACTAGCAAACTAAAGATCGTGTACATCCACTGCACACATAATCTGAAATAACAACTAATATTTCTCGCATCAAATGACATCAAAACGCATTTTAATGGCCAAACTAACTTTAAAATAGGCATTTTCCACCGAGAATAAAACGAAGTTCGGCCATGTTTTCTTTTTCTGCAGGGAGAAATTTGAAGATCACGTGACAGACGCCAGCCATTGGAATGAATGGTGAAAAAAAACGGGGTTTGTCAAACAGAGCACATGGTGTAGTCCAAACGATAGCTGGGGATTCTGGGTAATGTCTTCTGCCATCCTTTACTCAGAAAAAATATTTGTTTCTCCGAATCGAAGGGGAAAAATACGAAAGCATTGCACACAATTTAAACCAATCAATGTTGTGTAATTAACAAGGATACTCTGGTGTTTTTTAGTCGATGAGTAGTGCAGATATCACTGTAAAATCGATCGACAGTAAGAGGAATATTTACTTCCGGGTGTACAATTCTCCGTTATCCAATGGGAATGGACGCTCACATTGCCTTTAAGGGCAGCCGACACAAACGAATGCCGTGCTTCCATGAGCGTCAAATCCCGACGCAAATGGGAATACATTGCAATCAGTTGAAAGCTATTTGCGTCCCTTTATGACGCTGAAGGAGCCTAGGAGCGTCACAATTGGTTGCCACGGACACTGACCAAACGTCGCTCCTGGACGCTTAGGGAGTGAGAGTGTGTTGGATCTCGCTAAGCGGTCCTACGACGCTGGTTATCAACTCGGTAAATCAAGCCAGGGTTTCTCTCACCAGCTGAGAGCGCGTTCACGTGAAAGGGGCGGGGTTAGCTACATTTGACCAATCACAAACAGGGACAAGTGTACTGACAGCGCAGCGTCATACTTCATTAATGAAAAGTAAACTAATATTAGACAAATATGAGCTTTAAACATCCATGACTTAAACATATAAACAAGCCACAGAGTTGCACCTGCAAGGTGAATACAGAACAACTGGTTAAAAAACAACTAGGCCTACCGAGTGTTTGAAAGCGTGTAGTTTTATATCACTGCCCCATCTAAGACACGAGTGGATCTGACTTTAATTACATTTGACTCGAGTGTTTCGTCAACATAATGTGTTGCTTAAAATAATACTTCTGCATACAGTATGTGACACAGTGTTGCATGGCCAGATACGGCTGGAGAAGCTGACTCAGAAAAGGAAATATATGATATATTATGATATTATATGATCGATGATCTGATTTATGATGTAATGATAAGTGCGACACGTCGGCGTCTTCTCTGCATACGGCAGTTTAAACTGTATTTCCTTTATCCTGTAATATGACTTGAGAGATTTAAACTCCGCACACTGAGTTGATCTCTTTTCTATAGACGCCGGAGGCGGGCAGCGTCAGGTAAAAAAAGTTATTTAGCCTTCCCAAACCTGAGCCTCACGCGCCGCCTGTGCTAAACGCATAGGATTAACGCAAACGCAATCGCAAAAAAGCTTCCGTCCACACGCAATATTCATCCGGATAGTGTCTGTCCACACGAGACAGCTCCGTTTAGCTCCAACCGCTGGAGAAGCTGCAGTACATATGCAGGAGCCTGTACGTGGCGCTGTAACTTCCTCCACAAAAGCAGTGAAGACGCATGGTTGTCATGGTTGCCCTTCTGTTTATTCTCCGCGGTGGGGGCCGAGGGAACCGGGCAGAGTTTTTCGTCAACGTGTATTAAAGTTTAAATCTTCCGACAAAATTATAAAAGTGCCGGTCAAAGGTCTTCTTTGTTATTTATTGAGCTTTAAAACAAATGAATAACGACTCTATATAATATAATAATAAAATACACGGAGCCTCTCTTTTTCCTCCCTCTCTTTGGACAGCGCCAGTGTCTGTTTCATGCAGCAGCTGATCCAGTAATGAGTGACCCGGCCGACAGTAAAAATAAACATATTTAAAACTAGTTTAGGTAGTTTGAGAGGTGTCTCCGTCCTGTCAGATTAGACTTCACTCGCGTTTATGTCCATATCGCGAGAAAGATAAATAATCTGAATTCAGTGTGCAGTTTACTTTGACGCGGGGGTGAGCAGCAGAGGTGGGGAGAGGCGGGG
Organism: Pseudochaenichthys georgianus; assembly: GCF_902827115.2. Lineage (NCBI taxonomy): Eukaryota > Metazoa > Chordata > Actinopteri > Perciformes > Channichthyidae > Pseudochaenichthys > Pseudochaenichthys georgianus. Next base: position 7,242,023 of record NC_047503.1, on the reverse strand, counting down.
CTATTGCCTCATCATTATCAGAAAATGATCGTATAGGCCAGGCCAGGGCGTACGGAGCCGTTGGACCCCCAGAGCGTTGCGTATGCCGTTCTATCCACCTTGGGACCCGTTATCGTTTCCGCAGTCGTTTAGTGCCGTATTCGGTCGTCCTCGTGTGGCCAAGCGGTCTATATGACACTAAACAGTAACGCAAATGACCGTTTTCGTCCTGCGTACCAATTATGTGTTACCTGTACTACAGCAACAGTATTCTCCGTCGGGACTTCCTGCAACAACACCACGCCGTTATCTTGATTCTGATTGGCCAGAGACATTATCAAAGATGTTCTATTGAGAAGACGATCAGTGTGACAAAAGTTTTCAAAACCGTTTCTGGTCTTCGGTATTTCCAGACAAGTGGCTACTGAAATCAATCTTACTAACTGCTGTCTGTGCAATTCTCGGTGCGAGTTGGCAGACTTTATTTTGCTTACTTTAACATCATTTTTCATGGTGGGGCTGAGCCATTTCTTGGTATGGGTGTAGTAGCCTACCCCAGCCATACCCTGGCGCTGCCACTGGTGGGATGTATGGGGCGGGCTATTCTGCACATGCGTTAAATGCGTCAAATATTTTAACGCAATTAATTCAAAAAATTAATTACCGCCGTTAACGCGATAATTTTGACAATATTAATATATATATATATATATTAGGGCTGTCAAGTTAATAACGCGTTTTAGTAGTTTAAAATACCATCTACAAGCTGATGCTGACAGCCCCGCTCCTGCCGCCCGCTTGCTGCAGACCACACTTCCACGCTCACCGGCAGGCCCCGACTGGCCATCGGGAGGACCGGGACTCCAGGAGAGACCTTACGTGTATTGTTGTTGTTAGCATCTGGTGCTAGCTAGCTGCGCTAACGGATATAAGGAGCTGTTTCAATGAAAACAGTGACATTTCGCCGACAACTGCGCCGAGCACTTGACTTTATGCAGGCAGCCAGACAGTGGGACATTGTACGAAAAGTCAGCACACTCAGCTCGGATAGTGCACGCAACATGATCGCAGCGTCCAGGCAGCTCCCGTTCGAGCATAGGCCTATGCCTTGAGTTGCACATCCAACGATCCATCACACACACACACACACACACACACACACACACACACACACACACACACACACACACACACACGCACAGACACACACACACTTTGTATTGCATTATTGTATGAGAGGTTCCAGGTTGAATTGAGGCGAATATTTGTAATGTTCAGAGGTTGTTGTGTTTAATATTCATGAGCATTTTTGTCATTGTTCAAATGATAATAAACATTTGCATAAAGCATATTTGTCTACTCATATGTTGATAAGAGTATTAAAAACTTGAAAAATGTTCCTCTAAGGTACATTTAGAACAGATACAAAATGTGCGATTAATTTGCGATTAATCGCGATTAACTATGGACAATCATGCGATTAATCGCGACTACATATTTTAATCGACTGACAGCCCTAATATATATATATAGCACCCTGGGAGCAGTGTGGGGGTCCATACCTTGTTCAAGGTCACCTTTGGCCCAATAATATAACTGGCACCTCTTCACCAGTTCACAATCTCTGTTACCTCAACAAAAATCCCCGGGAAAGTACGTCACCTCGTCCACATTCTCTCATTGTAGGTCGCGGGACTCGTCCGGTACCGTCGTAGCCGTTCAGTCTAACGTTTAATGAAAAGGAAAAGGCGTTGTCGGTGTTGAAAGAACAACAAACTAAACTTTGAACTTTGAAATCTGCAATAAGTGATTGTTTTATACATGTAGGGCAGAGAAATCAAAAATAATTACATATCTGAATCATTCCTTTAAAGTTGGATGTAAATACCTTGAATAAAGCTGAATGTCAGCACTTCAACATCAAAGTCCTTGTTTCATTTTAAATCAATTGGCCAGGTCCCACTATTGAAGGTGATTAATTAATCCAGGGTAAAATGATTTGAGTCAGTTGACATTTTCTTTTATCTGGCTTATCTGGTTCTTAAAAAAGAACATCACTTTTGGGGTTAAACTTGGAAAGTTGCAAGTCAATTTCCTGTATTTAGCTCAAGGACTTGTTACTCTATTTATAGCTCTACATTTAAACATATGCAGGTTTTACAAAAAGTGTTGCATAAAAGAAACGCTGCAAATACAAAACGCTGCAAATAAACGAACGCAAGACGCTCAAACACAACGGAAACGGGCACACAGCTTTTTGTTCAGGGATTATATAGACGACCAACTGTAACTGTACTTAAATTGTATTGGCTTATTTGAACAATCTGATGGTATGATTCCTTCTGATTATATTTCAGATCTGCTGTGAGCTAGCTTGCAAACGTAGCTAAATTAGTCATTTCAAATATACAGACAAAACACTTACTTATTTATGAGACAGACTCTGCTGAAAGTGACAGTTGGCCAGCTTTATAATCCCCGAACATCAACAAGCGCAGCAGTCCCAGCTGTGTGCATCACTTTTTAGTGTCCCTGTCTCTGATTTGTTTTTAGCTTTTCGCAGTGTTTTGCAGGGTTTTTGTATTTCAATTTTTTTTTAAAGTGCATCGCGTTTATACGAATGTACGTATTTTTGGGCCATGACTAAAATGTTTGCTCACAAAGAAATACAAAGTAAAAACAACAACAAGTCAGTTGTGTGAATACTATAACACCAAAATAAATGTTGTATGATTGAATTCTAAAAGCGACTGACAATAGGGACACACTCTAATGGCAGTTTTTATGTGTATTTACATCAGCGTCATGCCAGTTCAGAATGTCCATGTTATGGTAGTAACAGCGCCCCTGGAACCCCATCCAGCCATTAGGGCACACCATGAAGAGTGCTGTGAGGGTCAAACAAATGGGAGTTATCCACGTCGCACAATTTACAATATTCATGTTCAAATCATGACATTTACCTATGAAAGATTGTCTGTCCTTTTCTTTTCTGCTGCTGGTCCATACTTCTAGGCAGAATTGTTACAAAAAATCTCCCAAAGCAAAGAGAACTTGCATACTTTGTTTACTGGATTTGATTTAATACAAATCTGCATCAGGGCCAAAAACCAAAGAGCTTAACTGATCACTGCTGATGAGCCAGCACATGTGTGAGTGGAGACTCAAACTTAACTTTGTCAAGCTGTTATGATGACTAACAGGGCATTCAATCATATCACAGTACAAAACAGGAACAAGGGTGCATGTAATAAATGTTTAGAAAATGCAATATATCAAGAAAGACATTGTAAATGTTTACTTTTGCCATCTCTGGTTAGCGATGTTGACGCACAGCCATGCAACCATGATTTTGTGTGTTTATAGCCTTACGGTACGTCCACACAGCAGCTTTATACGAATCTTCCACCGCTTCCAACGCTTCTCTGCCCATTGACTTTGAATGGGGATGACGTCACTTTGCCTCGCTTTTCGCCGAACTGCATTGTGAGGGAGCAAAGCGAAGATTTCCAGGATTTCCAGGATTCAAAAGTTGAGCAATGTTCAACTTTTGAAGCTGAGCTGGAAGCGTCAGCCAATCAAATCACGTGTATGCAAATCTGACAGTAGAAGCGCTAGCCAATCAAACCGCGTGTAAGCAGGGAGAACCAGACCGCAGTTAATTTCCTCATATTCCAAACGAGAAATTACGGTAGCAAATCACCCGGTTCTTTACGACCAGAACTATTAACGGGATACAAACCGGAGGAACCAGGCATGGAGGGAGGTGGCAGAGACAGTGGGTGAAACTATAGGTTACTTACGTAACCCCAGGACTCAGAGTAACATGAAGTGAGATGTCTCACTATGGGATGCGCCTCATCGCGGAGCAAACAGAAGCATCAATCTCATTACGCCAATCCTGATTGGCCGGTGATTCTTGACGTCAACGTCAGGGGAAATCACCCCCTATAAGTAGCCTGCGCCACGACGCATGCGTCATTCAAAATAAGCACCTCTTCTCGCTTCACCATAGCAAGGAGTACCGTCTGGTGAGACATCTCACTTCATGTTACTCTGAGTACTGGGGTTACGTAAGTAACCTATAGTTCTCATTCATAACACTCCGTTCGATGTCTCACTATGGGATATTGTAGCTCCCGTATTGCCAGACGAGCTTATCTCGAAGATCACCGATCAACCAGAATTTAACAGGTGGAGTCCCGACTCAACAAGGTGCCCAGCACTGCTCGGGCCACGCTTGGAGCGGAGACGTCCAGTCTGTAAAAGCGGACAAAAGTGAGTGGCGAAGACCAGCTTGCCGCCGCACAGATATCCTGGATGGAAACACCCTTGAACAAAGCCAGGATGTAGCCAGGCCCCGAGTCGAGTGAGCCCGCAGACCCAAAGGTGCTTGCAGATTCTGACTCGTATAGGCCAAAGCAATCGCCTCCACGATCCAGTGGGATAGTCGTTGCTTAGTAACAGGCTTACCCTTGTGAGGTTTAGCCCAGGACACGAAGAGTTGGTCATTAAGACGAAGCTCTTTTGATCTGTCCATATATGTGTGCAAAGCCCGGACTGGACACAATAAATCCTGCTGCTGCTCCCCGGAGGAAACCAGCTGCGGAGGAAATGCCTCAATGTCAATCGGGGTACACGAACCAACCATCTTTGGTGTAAAGGCAGGGTTGGGTTTCAACAACACTCTTGTTTGCCCTGGGGCGAACTGAGTGCATGAGGGATGAACAGACAGTGCATGGATATCACTGACCCGTTTAGCGGATGCCAGGGCCAGTAACAGCACTTTTTTGAGTGACAGATGTTTCATGTCAGCTCCCTCCAGAGGTTCAAATGGGGTCATTTTGAGCCCATTTAAAACCACTGCCAGGTCCCATAAGGGCACCAGCGACCTGGAGACAGGGAGGAGCCTGCGCGCTCCCTTCATAAAACGGCAAACCAAAGGATGTTGGCTAGCCGTCTTACCCTCAAAGCCCACATGGCATGCAGCAATAGCAGCCAGGTACACCTTGATCAAGTCCTGTAGAAATGATAAAATCACCCCGACAGGACATTGAAAAGAGATGTGCCCTTCTTGAAGGCACCACTCCTCAAACACCCTCCACTTACAGTCGTAAAGAGACCTGGTGGAGGAAGCTCTCGCACTCTGAATAGTGTTTATCACCTTCTGAGGGAGTCCCACTGTATTCAGATTGTACCACTCACGGGTCAGGCCCATAGTGCCCCGTGCTCTGGGCGTGGGTGAAGGATCGCCCTCCCCGCCTGAGACAATCTGTCCCTGCGTGGTGGGGGCTGCCACGGCTGCCCGCACAACAGCTGATATATCCCCGCCAGCCCGTATATTGCGGGCTAGGGCGGAAACATCAGAGTACATGTGTGGCGTTGCTCTTTCACTCTGGCCGGAGTTAAGGGGAACAGAACCAGGGGTGGGAACGTGTACAGAGGACCCGGAGGTTAATCGTGTACGAGTGTGTCCCCTTTTGTGGCACCTTTTGACAGTAATTCTGTCCCTAGGTGCGTAACCCCCGGTACTTGTGTCGTTCTCAGAGAGAGGAGACGTCTGCCGCTCCACGGGATCAGTTTGTGTGCCAGTGTGTGTGACTGGAGACAACGCAAACTCCCCTGGCTCATCCACGATATCGTGTTGTCTATCCTCACGGGGACATGAAGTCCTCTGAGAGAAGGCAGGAAGCATTTTTGGGTGGGGAACACCGCTAAAAGCTCCGGGTAATTTACGCGTGCCCGCTGGAAGTCTCTGTTCTAGAGACCTCTCACCGGGCGACCTTCGTAAGTCCCCTGTCAGCCCGTCTGACCTGCGTCCGTGGTGACCACCTTCCGTGAAAGGACTGCACCCGTAGGCGCGTCCCTCACTGGAAAAGTCAGGTGTAGTGCCACTACGAATTTCATAATCACCAAAACTCTCCGTAAGCCGTGGCGTTCGGGGTTTAGTTTTATTATGAGGCCCATGTTGAGCGGGTGCTTTACGAGGACATTCTCCTCCGTAATCTGACTCCGCTCGGTGGGCTTTATAGATAAAACCCTTCTTTCTGGGAGAGAGAGAACTCTTCTCTCCAGAATGTGGGTTGACTCTCACTGGGTTTGTGAAAACAGATAAATTATAACTGTTTTGAGAAGCCCAGGCAGACATCGTGAGTATCTCCTGCTGTATGCTCCTTAGAGCCAGCTGGGATGTCACTCTTATGGCTCCGATCGGCACTGCGCATGTGCGTGACGGAGGTGCCTTTTCAGCTCCAGCCGGTACAGCGCATGTGTGTGCCGGTGGTGCCCTTAAAGCCCTGGCCGGCACTGCGCATGTGTGTGGCGGTGGCTTCACGGACCCGTCAATAATCCGTCCTTTGAGAGATGCCGTAGCTGCTCTTGAAAGGGGAAGGATTGACGGGCCGTTCTTTACAGCTCTAGCCGGCACTGCGTACGCATGTGGCGGTAGTGCCCTTAAAGCCCCAACCGGCACTGCGCATGCGCGTGGCGGTGGTGCCTTCACAGACCCGTTTATTATCCGCCTTTTGAGAGAGGCCGTAGCTGCTCTCAGAAGGGGATTTATGGTTAACGGACTGTTTATTGTCTTTCTTTTCATTTTTTTAGGCTGCGCCCTTGGCCGGAGCCTGGATGCGTCAGCGGAAAATGGTTTATTCAGACAATAACGATGTGACATGTGTCTTGTGCGGACTTGAGGATGGCGTTGAGGCATCTCTCGAGGCGGCGGGGACACATTTAGAGCCGGGGAAGGAACTTCCAGCTCCGTCACGGAGGGGAGAAGGAGGGGCTGTCAGGCCGCTCGCTTCTTCTTCCTCGCCTGCTGGCCGAAATTCTGGGTCGGCTGTGCCTGGGCTACAGCCGGAGCCGGAGATTTTCTAGACCAACTCGCCCTCGTCTCCTGCCTGGGCTGGGGACTCGGGGCGGGCTGCGCCCTCTGCTGTCCCGGTACTTTGAACCCAGCAGAGCGCGGTGCAGCGTGGGCGAAGGGCCGCCGTTGCAAAGGCCGCGGCTGGACCCTTCGAGGGAGACAAAGGTGGAGAGCCTCGTCTTCCTTCTTTTTCGACTCGCACTTCCTTTGCATGGAAGCGAGAGCGGAGCCGAAAATCCCCTCGGGAACGATGGGCATGTCAAGCACATCTTCCTTTTCCCGGTCTGGGAGGTTGGTGAGGTTGAGCCATCTAGCTCTTTCCTGCACCACCATAATCCCCATTACCTTGCCCGTGGCCTGGACGGCGCAGCGTTGGACACGGAGACAAATGTCTGTGACCGCGGCTATCTCGTCCAGAGTGGCCGGTCCAGGATTGCTCGACATATCCTCACAGAGCTCCGCTTGGTATGCGGTTAGCATCGAGGAAACGTTCAGAGCCCTGGCGGACAACGCTGCGGCTCTGTAGGCCCGTTCCGTCATGATAGACTGGAATCGGTCCGTTTTTGATGGCAGCGTGGGGTTCCTGCTTGGCGGCTGGCCCATCCTCGGGCCCATCCTCGGCCCCATCCTCCTCCATGCAGTCTAACTCCAGGACATCTTCCGCGGGTGAAACCGTGGTGAGGTCCAGTCGGGAGCCCCAGCTTGGTATAGCGTGGGGCCCCGTTCCCGCGTTTCTTGCCGCCACCGGATCTCGGCCTGATATGGCGCGGGATTCCGGTTCTGCGGGTGCCGCTGTCGGTGAGCCCCAGACCGCAGTGAGGGGCTCCATCTCTGCGGCAGACGTCCCCGTGTCTTGATTGCCGGTCGGCGGATCAGTGGACATGAGGGGGTCCCGTCCCGACAGGTTAACTTGTTGCGCTAACCTTCGGTGGAGGCTCTTCACGGTGAGGCGGGCACAATGCCCGCACGAGCCGGGGTTGTCGATGGCCTCCTGGGCGTGTTCCAGCCCGAGGCAGGACGAACAGATCTGGTGTGAGTCTGTGCCTGACACTTTCAACCCGCAACCGCAGCGCCGAGCCTCCGAGTTCCTGACTCCTCTGGTGTGAGGGGGAGAGGCATCCATCTCGTTCGCCGTGAGGCGTGGAGAGGGTCCGCTCATGACATGACCTTACCTTACTCCAGAGGAAGAACGGCGAGGTTGACTATAATATTCTTCTGTGAGAGAATCGGGTAGCCGGCTAACGCCCGTCGACCGAAAATTAGTTGGGTTCAGTCTGTGGACTGTTAAGCTAGCCCGGCTACCGTTCGAGATGTGCTCTGAAGCGAGAAGAGGTGTTTGAATGACGCATGCGTCGTGGCGCAGGCTACTTATAGGGGGTGATTTCCCCTGATGTTGACGTCAACAATCACCGGCCAATCAGGATTGGCGTAATGAGATTGATGCTTCTGTTTGCTCCGCGATGAGGCGCATCCCATAGTGAGACATCGAACGGAGTGTTATGAATGAGAACTGGTAGGTTTTCGCCTGTTTGGGGAGTTTATATATATATACATTGCGCGCATAAAATCCCCGGGGTTTTTTGCTTTGTATGTCGGGGGCGGGAGATTCATGTTGGTTGTTGGTCGCGTTGCTCGCAAAAAATCCCCAAGCTTTCAGACACGCCCAGCTCCAAGATTTTCAAGATTTTTGAAAAGCTGCTGTGTGGACGTACCGTTACATTAGGTTTTTAATTCTGGCAATAGCTTTAAAACTTCAAAAGCATACTCAAAGGAAAACTCATCTCAAAACATGATGAACTCACTTAAACACGCCCCGTCCACATAGCAGCTTTAAAAAATCTTCCAACGCTTCTCTGTCCATTGACTTTGAATGGGGGTGACGTCACTTTACCTCGCTTTTCGCCAAACTGCATTGTGGGGGAGCGAAGTGAAGATTTCCAGGATTTTCAGGATTTTCAGGATTCAAAAGTTGAGCAATGTTCAACTTTTGAAGCTGAGCTGGAAGCGTCAGCCAATCAAATCCCATTTATGCAAATCTGACAGTAGAAGCGCTAGCCAATCAAACCTCGTGTAAGCAGGGAGAACCAGACCGCAGTTAATTTCCTCATATTCCAAACGAGAAATTACGGTAGCAAATCACCCGGTTCTTTACGACCAGAACTATTAACGGGATACAAACCGGAGGAACCAGGCATGGAGGGAGGTGGCAGTGGGTGAAACTGGTAGTTTTTCGCCTGTTTGGGGAGTTTATATATATATATATATTGCTCGCATTAAATCCCCGGGGTTTTTTGCTTTGTATGTCGGGGGCGGGAGATTCATGTGATTGGTTGTTGGTCGCGTTGCTCGCAAAAAATCCCCAAGCTCAAGGACATGCCCAGCTCCAAGATTTTCAAGATTTTTTCAAAGCTGCTGTGTGGACGGAGGCGTTAATGTTCCTCTCTGGTCTCACATACCTTTATGTATTTGTGTTGCTGTGGATTAATATTGACTAATTGATTAAAATTGACTAATATGAATACATCATTGCCTCTGAATAACCATTGTTGTTGGTGAGTTGTTGGTGGAAACCGTACTCCTGAGTGCTTTGGACGGAGACCAACATGGACCCAAGTGCAGCACAGTTGGACTGGTGGAGGAGAGGAAGACATAAAAAACAAAAAGAGACGCATTGAAATAAAATTAAATAAAATTGGATGGTCAGAAGGAGCCTAACAAGTAAATGTACAGTTTATAAGTTGTTCTGTACGGTTATTGTTATGCATTGAATATAATATGAAGTATCCATTAAATATATTACACTTAGTCAGAGGTCCTCAGTTAACTTAATTTGCGATATATCAATTTGTTTGGTTTTGTTTTCTTCCTTATCCATCCATCCATCCATCTTCTCCCGCTTATCCGTGGTCGGGTCGCGGGGGTAGCAGTTCCAGCAGAGAGCCCCAAACTTTCTTTTCCCTGGCGACATCAACCAGCTCTGACTGGGGGATCCCAAGGCGCTCCCAGGCCAGCGAAGAGATATAATCCCTCCACCTGGTCCTAGGTCTACCCCTTGGTCTCTTCCCAGCTGGACGTGCCTGGAACACCTCCCTAGGGAGGCGCCCAGGTGGCATCCTAACTAGGTGCCCGAACCACCTCAACTGGCTTCTTTCGACGCGAAGGAGGAGCGGCTCAACTCCGAGTCCCTCCCTGATGACCGAACTTCTCACCTTATCTCTAAGGGAGACACCAGCCACCCGGCGGAGGAAACCCATCTCGGCCGCTTGTATCCGCGATCTCGTTCTTTCGGTCATGACCCATCCTTCATGACCATAGGTGAGGGTAGGAACGAAAATGGCCCGGTAGACAGAGAGCTTTGCCTTCCGGCTCAGCTCCCTTTTCGTCACAACGGTGCGGTAAAGCGACTGCAATACCGCTCCCGCTGCTCCGATTCTCCGGCCCATCTCACGCTCCATTGATCCCTCACTCGAGAACAAGACCCCGAGATACTTGAACTCCTTCACTTGGGGTAAGGACTCATTCCCTACTTGGAGTGGACAGTCCATCGGTTTCCTGCTGAGAACCATGGCCTCAGATTTGGAGGTGCTGATCCTCATCCCAGCCGCTTCACAGACCGATGAAGCCATCAGAACCACATCATCTGCAAAAAGCAGTGGTGCAATCCTTAGTCCACCGAACTGCAGACCCCCCCCCCCACGACTACGCCTCGAAATCCGATCCATGTATATTACAAACAGGATTGGTGACAAAGCGCAGCCCTGGCGGAGGCCAACCCTCACCGGAAATGGGTCCGACTTACTGCCGAGGACCCGGACACAGCTCTCGCTTTGGGAGTACAGAGATTGGATGGCCCTGAGTAGAGACCCCCTCACCCCATACTCCCGCAGCACCTCCCACAGTAACTCCCTGGGAACCCGGTCATACGCCTTCTCCAAGTCTACAAAACACATGTAGACCGGATAAGCGTACTCCCAGGCCCCCTCCAGGATCCTTGCGAGAGTAAAAAGCTGATCCGTCGTTCCACGACCAGGACGGAATCCGCATTGTTCCTCCTCAATCTAAGGTTCGACAATCGGCCTGACCCTCCTTTCGAGTACCTTGGAGTAAACTTTCCCGGGGAGGCTGAGTAGTGTGATGCCTCTGTAATTGGCACACACCCTCTGATCCCCCTTTTTGAAAAGGGGGACCACCACCCCGGTCTGCCACTCCTTCGGTACCGTTTCCGACTTCCACGCAACGTTGATGAGACGTGTCAACCATGACAGTCCCTCAACACCCAGAGCCTTCAGCATTTCCGGGCGGATCTCATCCACCCCCGGGGCTTTGCCACTGTGGAGTTGTTTGACGACCTCAGTGACCTCCCCCCGGGAGATTGGCGTTGATCCCCCGTCATACTCCAGCTCTGCCTCTAACATAGAGGGCGGAGTTGTCGGGTTCAGGAGTTCCTCAAAGTGTTCCTTCCAACGTCCCAACACTCCATCAGTTGAGGTCAACAACGTCCCATCCTTACTGTACACAGCTTGGATGGTTCCCTGCTTCCCCCTCCTGAGGTGTCGGACAGTTTTCCAGAACAACTTTGGTGCCGCCCGAAAGTCCTTCTCCATGTCTTCTCCGAACTTCTCCCACACCCGCTGCTTTGCCTCGGCCACGGATGAGGCTGCTGCCCTTCGGGCCTGTCGGTACCTTGCAACTGCTTCGGGAGTCCCCCGGGATAACAAATCCCTGAAGGCCTCCTTCTTCAGTCGGACGGCTTCCCTGACCACCGGTGTCCACCAGGAGGTTCGAGGGTTACCGCCCCTTGAGGCACCTAAGACCTTGAGACCACAGCTCCCCACCGCGGCTTCGGCAATAGAGGCTTTGAACACCGACCACTCTGGTTCAATGTCCCCAACCTCCACAGGAATGCCCGAAAAGCTCCGCCGGAGGTGTGAGTTGAAGGCCTCCTGAACTTGGGCCTCCTCCAGACGTTCCCAGTTCACCCGAACTACACGTTTGGGCTTACCAGGTCTATCCAGAGGCTTCCCCCGCCACTCGACCCAACTCACCACCAGATGGTGATCAGTTGACAACTCCGCTCCTCTCTTTACCCGAGTGTCCAAAACATACGGCCTCAGGTCCGATGATACGATAACGAAATCGATCATGGACCTTCTGCCTAGGGTGCTCTGGTACCACGTACACTTATGAGCATCCTTATGTTCGAACATGGTGTTTGTTATGGCCAATCCATGACTAGCACAGAAGTCCAGTAACAAACCACCACTCCGGTTCAGATCAGGGGGGCCGTTCCTCCCAATCACGCCCCTCCAAGTGTCTCCATCATTGCCCACATGTGCGTTGAAGTCTCCCAGCAAGACTAAGGAGTCCCCTTCAGGAGCCCCATACAGGACTCTTTCCAGGGTCTCCAAGAAGGCCGAATACTCTGAACTGCTGTTGGGTGCATAAGCTCACACAACAGTCAGAGTTTTCCCCCCCATAACCCGCAGGCGTAGGGAGGCGACCCTCTCGTCCACTGGGGTAAACTCCAACAACGAAGCACCTAACCGGGGACTTGTGAGTGTCCCCACACCCGCCCGGCGCCTCACACCTTGAGCAACTCCGGAGAAGAATAGAGTCCAACCCCTATCCAGAAGTAAGGTTCCAGAGCCGACGCTGTGCGTAGAGGTGAGCCCAACCAGATCCAACTGGTACCGCTCCACCTCCCGCACAAGCTCCGGCTCCTTCCCCCCCAGAGAGGTGACGTTCCACGTCCCCAAAGCCAGCTTCTGCCGCCCGGGTCTGGTCCGTCGAGACCCTCCGCTTTCACTGCCACCCGTCTGGCAGCGCACCCGACCCCATCGATGTTTCCCGTAGGTGGTGGGCCCGCGGGACAGAGAAGCGGAGGTGTTGCCCACGTTGCCTTTTCGGGCTGGGCCCGGCCGGGCTCCGTGGCAAGCCCGGCCACCAGACGCTCGCCGACGAGTCCTCCTTCTGGGCCTGGCTCCAGAAGGGGACCCCGGGCTTCCTCCGGGCCGGGTATCCTCACTTCTTGTTTTTCCTTTCATGAGGTCTTTTGAACCAATCTTAGTCAGGCCCCTTGCCTGAGACCAATTTGCCATGGGAGACCCTACCAGGAACACAAGGTTCCAGACAACACAGCCCCCAGGTTCATCAGGGCACACAAACCTCTCTACCACGGTAAGGTGCTGGTTCTTCAGAGAGGGTTTTCTTCCTTATATTTCCTAAAATATTTTTACGAAAAGAACACTACTGACAATCTGGGAACACAATTGTAACTGCTAAATCTGAATATTGCTACATAAACATGATCATGTGAATGATTCATAAGTAAAGTATTTTTTCTCTGCAAACCCCACTCTAGAATTTAACAACATCATATCATATCACCTTGCGCACAACCATATTTCTACCTGCTCTAATAAAAATGTGGGCCTAATTGGGGTTTGACAGGGTACAACATCCCTCGGGTTAGAGACTGCAAAAAAGTGGTATTTGCCGAGAAGAAATTAAGACATTTTCTAAAGACATTGTTTTTGGGGCTGTAGCCTTGTTGAGTGTTTACCTAAGCCTGGGACCAGGGCATGGCGTTATTCACCAACATGTAGCAACGTCCCTGGAACAGCTCCCTTCCTTTGGGACACATTATCTGGCTCGGGGGGCTTGTGTGGTCGGAACTGGTGTTGTTGTTGATGGAGAAGAGATAGGTGGAGTTGCTGTGACTGTAGGGGGCATTGTAGTAGTTGTAGTTGGAGGAGTGGTGGTGTCATTGTAAAGTCCCGTGATAGGGACCGTGGTTGTAGTGACAGCCTCTACATTGTTTGACACTGTGAAGAAGAAGATTATGATGTAAAATCTGCCATAAATCAACATATTCTGCTAGTTTTAAAATACAAGTTAATCTGATATTTACTCAAATGAGATCACGGACAATCATCAACTTGACAATTGTGAGGTAGCAAACAATCAATTGCTGGGTAGACCCGCCCTAAGGCATACCCTGTTTTATTGTCTATTTATTCATATTGGACCTGATTTATAAAATAAACATCATGCTGTAATAAAAAGTACTTGAAACTAAAGACTGAAACCAAAAACGTATCTGGAAAAAGGTTCTCTGAGCCGATAGTAACAACGAGAAGTATTGTCATTTTCTCGCAGATTTCTATAAAATTGGCCTTCTAAGGCTTCTATCTGCAACCTGTGGCCCCCTGCTGGATATTAGAGAAAATGCATGTACAAGCAGAAAAAGACAACATAAGTTAGGAATATAATATCATTCTAATTTTCCCACATGCTGTATGTGGATATTAACAACTATACAATGCAAAGGGGTATGTACAAATATTTTTGAAGAAAGATCCGGTAGATTAACATCTCCTAAATCACTTAAATTGGCTTATCAAAAGTGGATATTATAGTAATTTAGATGTCTTTGTTGACAAGAAATAAGACATTAACCATTTACCTATGTACCTATGTCATTTCTAGTTCACATACCTGCAGCCCTAACAGAGAGGACAACAGCAAGGAGAACACACAGGACAAGAGACAACTTCTTGGTGATGAATGACACGTTCCTGACATAACAAAAAGGTTTATCTATCAGATTCTCTGAAATTCACTTCTTATGGTTATGATTAGGCATATACGGCAGCAAAGAGGCTTACCTGATTTTGGTGAATGAGGGATGAAGAAGAAGAAGAAGATTCAACTTATTGTCATTACGTAGTACAGGTACTATGTAACTAAATGGTTTCTCTGCATTTGACCCATCCTAGTGTTAGGACCCATTATGTACGGCGCCCGGGGAGCCGTGTAGGGAACAGTGCCTTGCTCAGGGACACCTCGGTAGCACTTGGTCTTTCCGGGACTTGAACTGGTAACCTTCCAGTTGCCAAAGCCAAGTCCCAATGGACTTCGCCGCCACCACCGCCCCCATGAATGAGGGATGGTCTTCTGAATGGAGATCTCAAAGAGTTCTGGGCTTTATAGTCCCACATCACGCTAACACATATCAGTCTGATGTGTTCTTAACAAGCATGTGATAAACTTATCAGCATGTTTGCAATCAGATCTCAATCTATCACTGTTTATTCAAGTCATTTCCCGAAACAATTGGAATCGAAAACACAATGCTATTTTCTTAGAGAACTTCGGAAAAAAACATCAATGTAATTTGAGATTAATTAAAAGGTGAGTGCTTATGATTGAGAACTAGAGGTTTGATGTTTTGGATTGTTTTGTTTCTAGGTGATATTTGTCCTTGACCTAAAGTAGTAACACTTGCTGATTTTAGTTGCTGGGAAATAAAATAAGTGGGTTGCTAATCAGTCAAGCCAAGACCACAAATAAAGTCGAGCTGCTTATCCTTGAAGGTCGACCTGATTGTATTGACCGTATATCTGTATTTGATGTAGATACAAAAGTTATAAATGAGTCTTGGATAACTTATCAAATATTTTCGTAAAATAATGTAGCCCATTTAAAGCCGAAGGTTTAAACTTGCTGTTCTAAAACTCTTTCGGACGTGCATAACTTATTAATCACAGTTTAATAGTAACTCCACTATCAACCAACTTAATTTGGAGAATGGAAAATCCTTAAAACTATCGATCACATTTGAATGTTTCTGATTTAAAGGTCCCATGTCATGGCCATTTCTACTGATCATATTTCCATTGTTGAGGTCTACTAGAATAGATTTAAATTGTGCAATTTTCCAAAATCACATTGGTTTCTCATACAGCATCTCTGTATAGTATGTGTATTCGCCAGGTATTCACTCTCTGTCCTAAACGGCTTGATGGCGCTCCTGCCCCCCCTGCACACCTCCCTGTGAGCCCAGTGTGCTCTGATTGGTCGGGACGTTGCGAGGCTCACTGCTGCTCGCCGCTGCTGCGGGGAACGGACAGGTTTCCGGGACGGCGATACAGCGAGACGCAGCGAAATTCATCCTGAACACACAAAAACACTCACAGCCGAAGTAAAAAACAATAAGTGTGGCTTGATATTGAGAAAGAAAAAGGTTTATAACGCTGTGAGAATGGGTCTGCGGAGAGCATTTCCGTGATCCTAACTCGTCTATTACCAGCGTTCATGGAGCTCTATGCAAGTCAATGGAGACTCCCTGTTAGTTAGCCAAGGGATCCTGGTGTGTGAGGTGCTCCGCGGATTGGTCCATTTAGACGTCAGAGAACCCAGGAAGAAAACAATGGAAAATGAGACATTTCCAACGAGGCGTTTTGGGGCAGCATAGACAGGTATTTTCTGTGTTAGAGTTTTACTCGCTACAGGGTGTACTTTGACCGTTTACATGAAGACCGTTTACATGCATAAAAACCTTCATAACACACAAGGGGACGGGTAATAACCGTAAAAGCATGACATGGGCCCTTTAACTTGAAGAAACTGTTACTTGTCCCTGAGCAGACATGACTTCTAATATACTTATGGAACATAGAACGTACATATCAATGGACATAGTGTTCTTGACGTCACCCATAGGTAAATGCAGTTGCTGTAAGCCCAAAGTGGGCGGAGCCGGTTAGCATTTGTTAGTGACATCAGCACCTAACTCCTGCTCATGCTCGATGCGAAAAAGGGTAAAGAGCTGAAACCCGTTTTTTTAGATGCTCCCAAGCTAGCTTAGGCTAACAAGCTCATGGGAGCCTGCCTGCAGGCCTCCACTCTCAGTACAGTTCCGGTGTAGGCTCCTCTCTCAGGACACCTCCACTCTCAGTACAGGAAGTGAAGATTCTGACGAACACGTTTTTTCCCCGCCCCCCGAAGGACTCGTCTAATTGAAGTCAGTCACGAGACTCATCACGGATATATCTATATAGAGATATATATATATATATATATTTATATATACAAATAACGACATCTTGTATTTTAGTTACACCCGCTACACAACAGTGGAGGGTTCGAGAAACAACCGTGTTTGCCGGGTGCACCGCGGCGGAGGTGGGGAGGTTCCAGCCCGGAACCTCAACCCCGCTGCGGGACCCGGACTCCTGAGTCAGACGGTGCGTCATGGTCACGCTTCATATCGCCCGGCCCGGGAAGGAAGAGAGACGCAGAGTGGGGGAAGTCCCCCACCCCAACGCAGCAAACCCTCCCGGCCATCAGAGTCAAACCCGCAGTTCGGAGGAACCGACCACCGACCACTAGGCCGGCGGATGGTGGGTCACGTTTGCCATTCGATCAGTGAGGAAAATCTGTTAATATATGGATGAGTGGGGGGCGGGAAACGGCTGGACACAGGCCGTTGGGAGACACCCGAGACCGGGCACTGTCCCCGATAGAAAGAACCGGGTGAAATAGCCAAAATATAATGCCTTTTGTTTTTCCAGGGAGAGGCATCATGCTACGTAAGCCACATTCGCCACAACTAGCATGACCCTGCAGAACGCGTGACTGAACTGTGGAAACGAGAATTATTTTCACTACTTTCCAGACCTTTTAATTCGGCTTCCTGAACAAAATTGTATTATCTCAAAGATGCCTGGTCCCATTCCTCCAATACAAGTTTTTGTATCATTTTCAAATGCCGGGCTCTTTTTTAGTACAAATGACCAGACAAATTTAAAAGTTGGCAATGTAAACGTTTTTGGCCAACGATGGTGATATAGTTCACGGAAATGCAGGGGATGTAGCTCAGTGGTAGAGCGCATGCTTCGCATGTATGAGGCCCCGGGTTCAATACCCGGCATCTCCAACTAATATTATGGTCGCTATCAAGGATGTCTCTGTTGTACGGGTTAATGTGTAAAAAGTGTTGAAAAGGAGCACATAAAAGCATGCATCATGTATCACAAGGGCAATCATAGTCGTGTTCCTCTGTTATGATCCCTACGTAGCCTGGCTTAGCATACACAAGCATGATCCGCGTCTCATGTGCTGGGCTCTGATCGTGCGGGACTACAAAACAAGACATCCGTCTTAAACAGACCTCAGAGAACGCGTTGGCTGATGTATTGTCCAGGTTAGTATGCGAGCTGTGTGTGATTATGTAAATGAGCTGTGTGGTTGCCCGGACATCATTGGCTGTCATCTCCTGGTCCACTTCCGAGGACACTGATTGGAGCACGCCGGGCCCGACGTTCTCCAATCCCTGTGCAAGCCCAGCGCACACCTGCTTGAGAGGACTACAAAGTGTGTGAGTGAACAGATGCCTCTCGCTATTTGCTCTTCATTCTGGGGGTTAACTGGTGTGGACCGTGTTATTGTGATTAGATGTGCTTAGATTAGTTTAGTATTGTTTGACTGTTGTCCTAGCTGTGTTTCCTTACAGCCTTCCTTTGCTAGTTGTACCACTTTTACAGTGAGGTTTTGTTTCCTTCTTTATTTAGTGTGTGAATATTTAGTTTCCCTGTATGCGTTTAGACTCACTTTTTAGAGTCCTCCCTTAGTTTGGTTGCCCCTTTAAACTTGCGCCCTTGTGGCCTCTATTGTTTGTTATTTAAACCAGTGGTTGGGGAAATGTGTGTGTTTCAGGCTGCTGGCCCGCCATTTTGTTCACCGGTTGTGCAATAAAACAGCTTATAACTTTTACCAATCCCATTCTGGTTGTATTGCTTCCAGTTGATTCCCATAGCGTAGAAGGGAACGTAATAGTCGCTATCAAGGATGTCTCTGTTGTACGGGTTAAGGGAGTTACAGATGGAACATGCATCGAGCCCATGTAGCTGTACATGTGAGTGGTGCTTCACAAACCAGGATCTACAATGTCCGACTGAAGACTAATTTAAATGCCCTCAGCCAGCGAGTGCTTGGTTGTGCGCTACTACCAGAATTCATCCCCCCTGGGAAACCCACTGGTAAGTCACTTCAGGACGCCCCATGTTCACTGCAACTAGGCCTTTCTGTTCTTGTTCTTTCTAGTAGCAACTTGTCTATTTCTCCACATTTAAACATTTTCTTTTTCATAATTTATTTTATGGCAGGTGAGCGTATAGCTGTGGAGTATTTGCTGGTTTGGGCGGACAGAGGAGATCTGCTGGGTCCACAACAGGACAGTGAACTTGGCACCATTGTTCCAGACCGCCAGGTTGAAGAAGTTCAGGAGGAGGAGTGCCTTGACATCACAATTAGTGATGCAGTGGAGATCCTCAGTCAGCGCCCCTCGGAAGTGGACACTTCAGCACCCCGCGGTGCATCACCTCACACATCATCTCAGGTAATCTGATTATTGTTTTATTGCCCTGGCATATGAATTCTAGAAGAACATACATGTTTTGAATGATGTTTTTATCGCATAGGCTACATTTGTCTTTTTGTGTTGCATGCATTTAGATACATTTTTATGGCAATATCAATTTCAAGGATATTTTTACTCAACTGTTTGTCTCTCATGGCCGGTACGGCTGCACAGTCGTTGGCACTATCCCCCCAAAGTGATACAGCTGAGAGCCCACCTGAAGAGCCCGAATCCGCTATTTCTCTTCCTGCTGACTCACCCGACGCCTCCACTTACACAACCTCTCAGGTAATCTGACCTATTGTAAAATCACATTGTTTTTAAATTCTTCTGATTAATTATTGCTCCGCACATGCTATGAATAACTTGTTTCATTAAGTCTCAAATAGTCAATTACTGTTGTGTGCTTATAGCACGATGATGTCTCACAGTCCTGCCAGATGTGTACTTCTGACAAAAACGTCTCTGCGCCCAGGACATCGACTCAGGTCATGTGACCATTTATTAATCATTTATCAATGGTTGTTCATTTTTCAGAATACCCGCTGTGATTCTCGAGGTGTTCAGGGATGGGAGGCTGTGGATGACTTGGCCAAGTATCTTGTTCTACTTAATAGAACAATAACGGCATTATCAGTAGGCGAGACGGATGACATAGTGAGGCTGTATTCAAAGCTACATCAAATGGATAAGCAACCCACAACCTATAGCCTGAAGTCCAAAAAAAGGACCTTGCCTGTACCATGGAGAGCTTCCAGGAAACAAAGTGGCTCTGCGCCAGGCCAACAAGCAGCTGAAAGGTGAACTGACTTATAGTGGATGCACACATTACATAATTCACATATATCTTAAGTAGTTAGTAGTAAGTGGTTTTGTATGTCTAACCCTCACAGCATTTTAGACTCATACTAATGGATTCAGACAAATGAACTGGTATAGTCCATTTGTGAAGTGGGGTTGTACTGTATATCCGTATAATATTTATAAATTGTCTTTTCCCTTCACAGACTATTCATGACCCATGGTCAGGCAGCTCTGAGACCTGATGCCAACCGCATATGTGAATGTGTTTCACTCAGGCTTTTGAAGGAGTTTGAGCTTGCATGAAACCGACCCAAAGACAGCAAGGGTAAAACCTTGCCTATTCCGCAGTCGATGGTGCAATCCTACGTCCTGTTAGGAGATTTGTGTGGACAACTGGTCCGCTTTCTCAAATCTCTGCGCGTCCCTAAACATGCTGGTTATTCCTTACAGGAAGGAATCCAATGCTGCCAAGTAACCGTTAAACAATAATCCACTTTAATGGTAATATAACAATGCAATACAATCAATACAGTACAAATTAAATACAGTTTATCTGTGGGATCCCATATTTACCTGATATCACGTGAGCCAGCGAGAGGAAAGAGGGGGAGCACATAGCGTGGTTCCTGTCTAAATACCTCGCTTACAAGAGGAGGAGCTATCTGCGCCTCCCTTCCAGACCTCCGTGATTGGCTGCCCAAATATCATCAACACCTCACATCTTAAGTTCCCCAATCACAGTGGCTCAGCTTCATTATCACAGGGATCTGAGTTGACCGTATGTTAACTCCTCACCTTCCCCCCTCTTCCTTTGTCCTCAAAAAACCACATGTTAATAGGCCCAAAACCAGTTCACAGTTTTCTACCCAAATCATTTCCCCCTTTTAAGCTTCTTCATAGTTTGCATGAATACATACAAATATTCCGTTACAAATCCCCCTTTTTGTCTCCACTTAAGAGACCAACTATTCCAAGACATTCACATTATAACCTGGGATTCAGACTATTTAAACATTCAGGAATGGCTCCACATATCAACTTCATATGACCGTGTAGAAATACCAAAATATGTAAATAACTCCATACATCAATTACATTACTTAGTAACAACAAAGTTAATAAAAAACCTTCAATCAGAATGATTGAGTACCGCTAATCGTAATAGAAAATCATCTCTCATCAGTGTTTAGACAAATCGTTTATCAATAGCACAAAAATAAACATACCAAAAATATAGAAGAAAACAGTAAAATAACATCCAAATAACATATTTTATCATTTATCCTTCAGTCCTCCTCAATCATCAAATTACAAACTTTAAAAATAGCTTGCATCTCAAAGATTTGCTTCAAGACCCTTATAGTAAAAACACATTTAAACTGTTAGGATTATTAGAAATCCACCTGAGGTATAAAATCTGGATTGTAAAGGTCCAGTTGAAATTCACAGTTTAAAGTATAACCTTCACAGTGGTGATTGAATTAATCTGTAATCTGCAAAATTGCAGTGTCTTTAGTCCAAAGTAAGGCACTTATCAATACATTTATTTTAGTCCAATACACGGTTCAAAAATCTGAAAAGAAGAATCAGACATTTATTGCGTAGTGTAAAAACCCGAAAAGATATATACATCTTCTACATTCTGAGTGTCAATTTTAATCAACTTGTCATTCATTTTGTGGGGGTCCCCATGGCGCAGACGCCGTGATTGAGCCCCACGGATCTGAAAGCTGGGCGTCGTACATCAACACGGAGTCATTTACTGTGGAATATCCTACTAGTGTCTGGGGAGCCTGGAGGGCGGTTTTGGTCATCTTTCGTATGGCTAGTTTAACTACAGTGACCAAGCAGATTATCACAATTAGCACAACTAGGATAAACATTGAAACGGTCACAGCAAATTTAACCAACCCCGCACCCCACGATCCAAAAGTTCCAGTTAAATCCCCAAGGGTAAACCCATGAGTTTCATGCAACTCTTTTATCCCCCTGGCGGTATCATGAGCCATGTCCATTACCTCAGGAGTAGCATCAGAGATGAAAGAACAACACTCAAATCCAATCACCTTGCATGTGCCCCCCTGGGCGGCTAATAGAAGATCCAGTGCCATACGATTCTGTAATGCCACAGTCCTAACCTCCTGTAATTCTTTATGTTCGGCTAACATGGCGGTGTTAGATGCATTTAAGTGATTTTCCACTACTTTGGACAACGCCACAATTTCCTTCTGAGAAACATAAATACCGTACCATGGTAACAATAGACTAGCCATCCGCTGTCCTTTTGTAATTGACCTGCTGTTCCTATGTAGAGAGGGAAGTATAGCTGCAATCTCATCAGCCTTTACTTCACGGATTAAAGGGATTAGATAGGCCAGGTAACAGGTGCCATAGAAAATGTCATAAGGCATACAGCCATAGGCTCGGTCCCCACAAACTAAGTAAACTCTCTGTGGGAGGGGCGTTCTGGCTAACTGCACCGTTATTACAGTATTACAGTCGCTGTGTCCCACATCTGGAGAGGTAAGAGATCCTCTTTCATTCTGGAAACAGATGGACACATTCTTCCACTCATGTACTACAACTGGGGGAACATAGACAGAACAGTCACGGGTAGGGGACTTACCTAAGGGTAATGGCTGTGAACAGTCATGTATTTTAACCACAACTGAGTCCACTGTTCTGGAGCCAAACCAGGGCACTACTGTTACCAAAGCCTCAACTAATAAATATGGAGTGTGTGGTTGCAGTGTACATATTGGACTGGCAAAGTTAACCGAGCAATTAGTCTGGGCTAGAGCTAATTGGAATCTGTATTCAAAAGCTAGGTTAATATATTTCTTCACATATATTAGTCTCAGGACCGTCAACTGTTTGAAGCCCTCTGGCAGGTAATCTTTATTTACTGTCTCAACAATGAGCGAGATTAAACCCTTGGGTACCTATTGGGTACGATGGAGTGTAACAATCCTCGGCATCATCTCCAATGCGGGATGCTATGTCATTCCAGCTAACATAACTGTAGTCAGTTTTTGAGAAAGGAATGGGGCTAAACATGGGAGAATGTACGGATTCTGGCAGGTTCTGGCACAGCCAACAGTTACTAACATTACGTTCGTGTGCATAGTCTAACATTAAACTTATTGCCGAATTGGTCTTAGTTAGTTTAGGTGGAGCGATTAAAGCCTTCTTTGGAAAACGTGTTTCATGCTCTGGTTCAATAAATGCACATCCGGTGACCCCCGAATCGGGAGCTTTGTAATCTGGTTTCCTTGTCGTGCACTGGGACTCGTATTTTAACTGTTCTGCCGTGGTACACCACAGTTCTGGGGGCATATTTGCAATGGTGTTGAGTATTATTCTTACCATCCGTGGCGAAACCCGGAACTCCTGATACTGTGTCCTTGGATACGCTTTCCACACCGTGGAGTCGCCCCCCTTGTTAAAAAACACAGGGTACTTAATAACACAGTTTGGTGAGTCACATATTGCAGTTGGGCAGTTAAAAGAAATGTTCTGTGGTTCGTGAGCAGAGAGAGGGGCATTCCTCCTTCTTCTCTCTCTGTGTCTCTCTCTTTGTCTCTCTCTTTGTCTCTCTCTCATCGTACTGAATGTTCGTGTGGTGCTTGGAAACAACCTGTCTTTGTCGCTAGGCACTGATTGGCCCGTTGGTGTGATTTTGCCCTCAGGGTCTGGGCCCTTAGATAAGAGCACCTTACTTTCTCCCCCCGAGGGGCGAGAGCCCTCGCCACCTGTCGTTGGAATGGCCCCAGCTTCATCAAGCAGGGCTACCTTGGACAGGTACAGCAGGCCCAGGATGAGGGGGATGATGACAGCTTTCACACGCCAGCCTCCGGTCGAGAAGACAGACGCCATCTGGAAGCGTTGATCCACCCCGCTCTGCCTCGTTCCCTCAGTGCCGTTCCTCCTCTGGGTCGGTGATAGGAGTGTTGTCCTCTGGTTCCTCCTCTGGGTCGGTGATAGGAGTGTTGTCGTCTGGTTCGGTGATAGGAGTGTTGTCGTCTGGTTCCTCCTCTGCGCAGACCACGTCCGTGATGAGGTCGTCTAGGGTCCTTCCCGGAGGTTTCCCCACGGCGCACTGATTCCAGTGGTACCAGATGTCTCCTTTCCCTTCCAAGCGGACAGCGTGAGATGTCCTCTGCATCACCCGATGGGGTCCAGAGAACCTGGGTCTCAGCCACTTGGGTCTGATCGCTTTCAGCCAGACGAACTCCGCAGTGTTCGCTTCGTGTTTCTCGGGTCCCCCTTTTGCCTCTGCAACCTGGGTGGAAAAATCTACCACTAATCCCTTAAGTTGCTGGAAGTATGGTTTCGAACTCAGAACCTCTATTTCCTTTCCTACACTTAGGGCCCCTGGGCCTGGGAACTGGTGACCATGAGTGAGCTCAAATGGAGAGAAACCTGTCCCTTTGTTAATGGAGCCCCTGATTGACATAAGAGCTAGAGGCAATGCGTCTGACCATTTCATGCCTGTCTCCTCGCATGCTTTGCTGAGTTTTTGTTTTAAGTTCTGGTTCATCCTTTCCACTTTTCCCTGAGACTGTGGATGATAAACTGCTCCAAAACTGTGTCTTAGTCCTAAGGACTGTTATACTGGTGTGGTTTTACTGTGGCTCTGATGTTATGGGTTAAGCAAATTACACACTCTTCTAGGTGATTTGCTATCATGTCAGGTAGGTAAGGGTGCCACCAGTGAGTCAGGTGTCTGCTCATCTGAGTTTTACCACAATGTGTTGGGCCGTGTGCTTCTTTAAGCATGGATCTTATCCACTCTGGGGGTATCACTGGTCTCCCATCTGGGGAGTACCATATCCCATCTTTGTTGGTAGCTCCCCTGTTTGACCATAGTTTTTTGTCTTGAGGAGACCCCGCTTCTTGAGCCTCTTTAAGCGTCTCGTCTGTTATTGCGGGCAGCAAGTCAGCAGATTTTAAGACAAGCATTTGATACCATGGTGTATATCCTGCCTTCTCTTTAGCTGCTGTGTCTGCTGCATTGTTACCCCAAGCCAAGTAGTTATTTTCTGTGTTGTGACCTTTACACTTAAGTAAAGCTAACTTGTTAGGTAACATTACTGCTTCTGCAAGCCTTTTGATCTCTTTCTCATGTTTGATGGGGGTATTTGTGGACGTTACAAATCCTGCTCTCATCCACTGGCGCATTTCCACATGTATGACACCATGAACATATGCTGAGTCAGTATAGATGTTTACATCTTTTCCTTTTGATAGCTCTAATGCTGCAATGACTCCCATTACTTCTGCCAACTGTGCTGAGACTTTCCCTGTTACTTTTCCTGCTGCTCTTTCCTCAAACTGTCCCTCCGCTGTTTGAGCCACCACTGCGTAGGCTGCCTGGAGCCCGTCGGTGGGGTGTCTGAAACAACAGCCGTCTGTGAACAGGTTTTCTGCATGTGGCATAGGCTCTTCTCTGAGATCTATTCTTATCTTCACATCCTGGATGATTCTTTCCTCACACCTATGGGGTTCTCCGCTGCCTATGGTGTCTGCGCTGTTAACTCCTTCATGTGTGTAGGTGATGTGTGCTTGTGTCAGAGTTTTCTCCAGCCTGGTCTGTCTTGTGGAAGTCATTGTGAATGCACTTGAGTTCACAAAAGAGACAATGCTGTGTGTTGTCAGTACTGTCAAAGGATGGCTCATCACAATGTGTGAAATCTTGTTCAAGATACGTGCTGTACCTGCTGCATGTCTCATGCAGGGAGGTTCTCTGTTTTCCACTCTGTCTAGTGTAACACTGACATACATCAATATTGTCCTACAACCCCCCTTTTTCTGAAAAAGAATCCCATTTACTGTGTTTTCATTTTCAGAAACATCAAGAAAGAATGGTAATGCATAAGATGCAGAGGCGAGAGCCGTGACTTGGGACATGGACTGTTTGAGAGAAATGAACGCAGCTTCTGCAGCTTGTGTCCAGTTCAGTGTGGCAGTGAGATTGCGCATGCCTTTCTCATTGATGAGTTTTCTGAGTTCAGCTGTTTTCAGGTTATACTCTGGGATGTAGTGTCTGCTGTAGCCTGTGAGACCCAAAAAAGACAACATGTCTTTTACTGTTTTGGGTTTCGGGTGGTTCAAAATGTGTTCCTGATGCGCTGCCGACATGCCCGTGCCTGCTGGGGAAATCACTCTGCCCAAAAATGTCACCTCTTTACGGGTGCATTGTAGCTTTTTCTTGGAGACTTTGAACCCTGATGCGTGGAGGCCGCACCAGTAGGTTTCTGGTGGCCTCCAAACAAGAGGCTGCAGAAGGTGCTGCGATGAGAAGGTCGTCTACATACTGTATCAATACTACCCCCACTGGCAATGTAACGCCCTCTAGCTGTTCCCTGAGTACTTTGTTAAATATCCCCGGAGACAAACTGAAGCCCTGTGGTAGTCTTGTGTATTGTAGTTTCTCCCCTCCTATTGTAAAAGAAAAAATAGGTCTCATACTCTCTGCCAGAGGTATGCAGAAGAAAGCGTTGGCTAGGTCAATACAGGTGAACCATGTATGTTCAGGTGAGATATTACAGATAGCCGTGTAGGGGTTAGGAACGGGTATCAGAGCTATAGTCGTAATAGCATTAACGGTTCTCAAATCATGAGCCATTCTGTACTCCCCGCTAGATTTTGATACAGGAAGTATGGGAGTGTTCCAAACGCTTTGTGAGGGTTCTAACACCCCTGCTCTCTTCAGTCCCTCCACTGCCTTGTCAACACCCCCTTTTGCCTTTGGTTTGATCGGGTATTGTGACCGGTTCACAGGCACAGAGCTGCTCACCTCAAATGTTACTGGTGTGGCTTTTAAGCAGAAACCTACATCATGAGAGTGCGATGCCCACAGGTCAGACGGGAGATCACGCAACATGTCAACTGTATATGCATGGTCAGTTTTCTCCCTACCATGATGTCTATCTACTTCGTGTCTGTCCATGTGGATGCATTCTTGTGTGCAGATTTTAAGATGATAAGCTCTGTGTGTGGGAGAGTATGTCAGTGCCGCGATCTGCGTAGGTTCCCAATCTTCGACTTCTAGCAGCGTCTTTACCATGGGACCAAGTTCTTTAGCTTCATAACCCTTCCTGATAGCTAATGAAATGTGTGGTGTGGACTCAGCAGACAAACGGTACCAATACAGCTGTTCATCAGAGAGCTCAACCGACGCAGCCACCCCCGCCTGTCCCACAAATAGATTTGTCGTGGTAACGTCCCAAACGGCCATAGACACCTCATTATCATACTCATATTCATAACTTTGGTCGTCTCTCCTATCATAGTTTAGCGTCAGGTGGGGGGGGTCTGGAGGGGGGCCATAAGGCCTGAGGAGGTTAATCCATGGCTTCCATTGTTGAAAAATGGAGTATAGTCCAGGTGTGTTGTCCCGAGGTCGGTCCAACCGTCCCCAGAATATAGTGGCATGTTGGGTTGCTTCTGCCTCAGTGGACTGGGCCAACATCATCTGAGAACCTGATTTTATGGTAGATAACGAACAGTTGATTCTCGTGCCATTTGGGAATGATATTATCAGTCCATCCGGGGAACAGAGGATGGAGGCATTCGCTTTGATCAGAATATCCCTTCCCATGAGGTTAGCCGGGCTTTTAGGTGCAAGAATATACTGGTGCAAGAATGTCTGTCCTGCTATCTTGGTGGATAACAGCGTGGAAAGCGGTATTTTTTCTATTTTTCCCGAAAACCCTATGACTGAGACTGTTGTAGATGAAAGGGACGCCTTGAAGGCGGGAGAATTGATGGTGGAGTATCTTGCTCCTGAATCAACCAGGAATGGTAGCTTTGAGTCTTTAACAGTCATAGTAATGTATGGATCCGCCAGGCCCGTACATCCAGAGTTCCCTGGGCGTCTTCATTGTTCGTAGTGCTGCCCCTCATACAGGACAAACTGGCCATAGGGGGCGGCCATAGCATTAGGGGCAATGTGACCCTGGTTTGGTTGTTGCGGCAATGGGACAGCCTCCTGGGGTGTCTGGACATATGGTCTCTCTGATCCGTTCCCCCTTCCGTACCCTCTCTGTCCCCCTTTGGCCCCCTTTGGCCCGCCCCCTTCCTGGTGGGGCTTTATGTGGGCACTGCTTGTACCAGTGATCTGGCTGTCCGCAAATGAAACACACCTTCTGATATAAGTCCAATCCAGGAGTCATTCCAAAGCCACCTCGACCTCTGAACCCGCCTCTGAACCCACCCCTCTGTTGCCAAGAACCATTATCATAGCCAAATTGGGGCTGACTATAGGGCGGACCCTGGTTGGAAAGGCCCCCTTGTGGGTTTTGTTGCCCCTGTGGCTGCACGGCCGGCGCTACTGGGTGAACAATCAACTGTTTGGCATTCTTTTTGTCATTCTGAACTGTTTTCCGGGCTATTTCCAGCTGCGTTCGCAGTAACTGCACCCTCAACTCCTCTTCCTCAGTTTTACTTTCTGTATGTTGTATGTTAAATCTACCCATATGATGGGCTAAATGACGTTCCCACGTCTGTGTGTTTAACTGATCTACCTCTGGATTGTCCTCCATCAGACTTTTAATTTCTTTCGGTACCGCTGCAAGCACTGCCTTACGAAACATTTGTATATGTTGGTCATTATTATCTGGACTGCAGTCAGTTGCCACTGTGTATTGTTGGCGTGACCTGAGCAACATGGTTGCTGCAGCCTCTCCAGGTGCAAATGTAAATGACAGTGCCCCGTACCCTCCCCCTGTCTGTGGGAAATGCTCTCTCATTGCTTTGCCCAGCAGGCTGTGAACATCGTTAAAGGAAATAGGCACGTCATCTTTCATTTTTGATGTTCCTGATCTATCCTCAACTCTTTCTACCTCATAATAGGAAGTCTGTTGTGCTAGTACTCTCCTGAAATCTCCCAGACAGATAGTCTGTCCTACAGCCATGTCTGCAAACCGTCGCATCCAATGTCTTCCTCCCTCAGTAGGCAACGGCATTTTATCGATCAGCGCATGTATGTCCCCTAGTGTGAAAGGATGATAAGCCGTTTTCCCACTTTGCACGGCTACTAAAGGCGCCTGTAATACTGGAGCAATAAAAGCATGCTTGGTGGGGTCTTCTGCGGTGTGGTGAGAACTCAATCTGTTACGGGGCATTGAAAGGACCTGACCTACTTCCACTCGTTCACTGATTGTTCCTGTCAGAGATATCAGCTTAACTTTGCACCTCGCCCCCCTGCTGTCTTCCTCTTCCTGTCCTGCTTGTTTCTGCTGAAAGGTGTCCTGACAGCTGTCTTTATGACCCTGGCCTCCTGCTTCATTGTAAAACCCCTCAGTTTTATGACCTGCTGTTTCCCTATCCCTTTTATGGCCAGCTGACCTTCCCCCACTTCTGTGGTTTGCTGTCTCTTCCTCACTTTCATGGCCCGACGCCCCCCCCTCAGCGCATGGGTAATAAGACGTCGATGTTTGGCGTGATCTGTTCTGAAAAGGATCACATTTCTCCCCCTCCTCAGCGCGCCTGCGTACACCTGTGTGCTGGTCTCTCCTCTCCCTAATTTCCTCTATATCTTCTCCCGAGCCCTCATATCCGCTCTGTTCCTGTCCCCTGACTTCCTCCTTACGTCTATCTTGAATCTGTTGTTCATAGCACCGTCTGTCTTGTATTTCCCTCTCGTCTAGGAGGTCAGTTATGTATGTTATTTCTGTCTGTGTAGCGCCTGAGTGGCTCTTTGTAAGATCTGTCAGAAGGGAAGTCAATTGTTCTGAGGTGGGCTCCCTATCCGGTCGACTGTCCCTTCTCGGGGAAACCAGCCCCTGGTCTGTGTTACAACTAGGCCTCTGCGTGGTGTGTGCGCTGTGTATTCTGTCTAATGGGGAGGAAACTTGTGTTTTCTTAACATGTAGTCTTTTCTTTGGAGTAGGGACGCCCCTTAACGGACTCAATGCTACTGTGCCCACCATTGTATAGTTCCCCCCGCTCATGGCAGTCTCCCCTCCTTCTGTGTCCGATGCATCTGCCACTGTCATTTGCAATTTATTAGCGAGAGAATAAGGGGGAGGGGGCTGTGTAATCAGAGTACCTAAATCCGGGTAAAGGAGAGACGAGCGGGTGGGAATAGCTGGGTTTTGTATGGGCCCCGTTTGAGATTTCTGCTCTGAGTTAGAGACACCCTTATTTTGCATTGTTGTATAATATTCGACTCGTTCCGCTATATAGTCAAGAATGTCTCCATCTGTAGGCACCTTCGGGTCTTTATCTTCATGTTTTTCTATGGGGCTTTGGATTGCCATTGCACCCGGGAGATTTTCGTCTGTGACGGGAGGAACATAAATCCCAATCATTGCGAGGGCAGCATTGTGACAAATCCTCCTCAATCTATCTAGTGCTTGTATTTGTTTGTTCCATTTGCTACGGGCAACCCATCTGGGCTTCTGTTCGTTTAGGTGTGCAAGTTGCTTTATAATCTGTCTTTCATATAGATTCAATGCTGTGCCCAAATTACCTACGTTTTCATCATCTTCCACTCTATTCTCTGTTATCATCTTATCGTATAGGAATCGGAGATCATTACAAGCCTTTTCTTTAGCTCCCTGTTTGACTCCACTTAAAATCAATCTCTTAATCTGTTCCCATTGCTCCCTGTAACTCCCTGGAATTTCAGAATTGTCTTTACTTTTCTGATGTTCCATATTGACTTCGCTTTTTTATCTGACTTAATTAAATATGTGTTCACTTGTATTAATATACTAGGCTATTGGCGTCGTTACTATTAACGTGCTTCCCTTCTTCAATACCGAGCAGCAATGTAATGAGTAAACTGTAAGGGTGTTACCCCCTTTCAGCCACTAGATGGCAGCAGCAGACCACAAATGAGCTTCACTCTTCTGAGTGCATTGTGAATTGCTCACACAAGTATTTTAGGTAAAAATCACACAGATTTATTCCCCGTACAGTTTGTCCAGCTTGATAATGTGATGTTTATTTCAACAGGCAGACCAAACCTCGAACAGTGCTTCAACACTCATAAGGAATGTGACCATCCCATGGGGCTTAAACGCCCAGGTTTCAGCGAGCCTTTTATCACACGTTTGCTTTTCAAATTAATTTTTACAGACAAGGGAAACGAGAGCCGGTCCCGTCACAATGTCGGTGACGTTTGCGTTCTCTCCCAAGAATTGAACATATAGCAGTCCGCTGGCCCTTTAGCTTATTGGCCTTAGTCTGCTATTTACCCCCAGTTTTAAACGGCGACTCGATCTGAAATATCGAGTTTCCAGGCTTCGTCGTGTAGGAATTTCACCTCCCAACCCACGAACTGCACCGTTTCCACGCCACTCAGGAATAAACTACCTGAGATCCACGCCAAACCGCTTTATATCTCGTCACGCAGGACTCTCTGTCTACCTTGCGATCAACGTTCACGTGTTTTATATAACTTTCCTAACAGAGTAAAATATGCATTGTATATTCCATTTAAACTTTTTGTTTTTAAAAACCAAAAAACACAGTGAAACGCCTACAGACAATCCTAATGTTTTAGATATACCCAATCACAGACAGTTGATTTTCATAACAGGCGTCTGGTACCTTTTGTCTTGTAGTTGCAGGGCCCTGCGATTGTCTGAGGTGTTTGAAAGCGTTTGTTCCCGACCCATTCCGGTCGTCAGAATCCTTCCACAGCTCTGTTTATTTGGCACGTCGGATCACCATTTGTTAGGAGATTTGTGTGGACAACTGGTCCGCTTTCTCAAATCTCCGCGCGTCCCTAAATATGCTGGTTATTCCTTACAGGAAGGAATCCAATGCTGCCAAGTAACCGTTAAACAATAATCCACGTTAATGGTAATATAACAATGCAATACAATCAATACAGTACAAATTAAATACAGTTTATCTGTGGGATCCCATATTTACCTGATATCACGTGAGCCAGCGAGAGGAAAGAGGGGGAGCACATAGCGTGGTTCCTGTCTAAATACCTCGCTTACAAGAGGAGGAGCTATCTGCGCCTCCCTTCCAGACCTCCGTGATTGGCTGCCCAAATATCATCAACACCTCACATCTTAAGTTCCCCAATCACAGTGGCTCAGCTTCATTATCACAGGGATCTGAGTTGACCGTATGTTAACTCCTCACCTTCCCCCCTTCCTTTGTCCTCAAAAAACCACATGTTAATAGGCCCAAAACCAGTTCACAGTTTTCTACCCAAATCATTTTCCCCTTTTAAGCTTCTTCATAGTTTGCATGAATACATACAAATATTCCCTTACAGTCCATATAAAGCAACTGCTGGAAGACAGCCTCGTGGTACAGGAGAAGACCGACTTGGTTCTTGTCACTATAAACAACACCACTGTATCTTGTTGGTAAGATATGTTTGCTCCATTCTCTTTAACAGCTGCACTTCAGATGAATTCACTTTGTATGACATTCTCAATATTTTGTATGTCTTTCTAGGTTACAAGACAGACAAAAAAGAACCGCTCGGGACTCATTGCTCCAAGGAGTGCAGCTTCCGGAAAAGGCAACGGCAGCTGAGGATTCCTTGCCATTACCGAGGGAGCTCCCTACTGAACCAGTGCAGCACGGACATGTTATCCTATAAATCCAGGAGCCTGACAATAGAGGGTGAGGCATTGATACGCCAGCGCCGCAGTGCCAGAGCTAACTCAGGTTCTTCTGCTCCATCCACGCACATGCAGGGTCACCTTCCACAAGCCCCATCTCCTGCATTTTGGCAGTACCCCATGCCTCCGGCACCATCCCCTGCCTCATGGCAGTACCCCATGCCTCCAGCACCAACTCCTGCCTCATGGCAGTACCCCATGCCTCCAGCACCAACTCCTGCCTCATGGCAGTACCCCGTGCCTCCAGC
>NC_047503.1:7196823-7204323 GCF_902827115.2 Pseudochaenichthys georgianus | reverse complement strand
ATGCTACGAAGCTGGTTCAACCTAACCTGGATATGTTTGAGTTAGCCGGTTGGCCTAATCCAAAACATACGCGCTCTCGCTAAACTGTACTACGGCGCGGGTTATCAAGTGGATCGCTCAAGCCAGCCGTGTCCTATCTAGTTAGGTGCGCGTTCACATGAAAGGGGTGGTATCTGGAGCATTCGACCAATCACAAACATGGAGAAGCGCACTGACAGCGCAGCGTCATACTTCCTGAATGAAAAGTGAACTTTAATACTAGTCAAAAATGAAGAAGTTAAACTTTAAACATCCATGACTTAAACACTTTATCCAGGATAAAAGCCACATAGCTGCACCTGCAAGGTGAATACAGCTGGCAAAAGAAAAAGTGTTTGAATGCGTACATTAACAGGTTTATGATATCACTGCCCCGTCTAAAACACGATCTGACTTTAATTACATTTGTCTCGAGTGTTTCGTCAACTTAATGTGATGCTTAAAATAATACTTCTGCATACAGTATGTGACACTGTGAGTGTTGCACGGCCAGATACGGCTCAGCTGACTCAGATCAGGAGATATGATACATTATGAAGTGATATGCCGCGGACTGTACTTAATGTACTCTGATCCGGTTACTTCCGTTGTGGCCGATATGTAAGTAAGCTTTCTTAACGCTAATGTTATAATAGTCAGATTGCTCTGAAGTTGGGAGGTGATATTCTATTAATGTTCACGTTCACACAGTCGGTGATTTTTGCCGGCCGTCTTTCCTGCGACGGCAGTTTTTCTGTATTTCCTTTCTCCTGTAATATGACTTGATCGCTTTAAACTCCGCACACTGAGCTCTGATTGGTCAGCAGGCAGTGCTTTCACTGAGTTGAGCTCTTAGCCTGCAACCTAACCTGGTCCAGACCAGGTTAGCTGCTTAGCATATATTACCATGGAGATCTAGCCTGCTAAAAAGAGAACCAGCTTCGGATGACCGGAAAGCCGGAGTTTTCCCTGAATTTAGCCGGCTAAGCGAAAATCCTGCTTCGCAGTATACCCCCCAGGTCTTGTGGAGTACAACCACCTACATACGTTGTATAATTCCTTGTTTTTTTCCAGGGAGAGGCATCATGCTACGTAAGCCACATTTGCCACAACTAGCATGACCCTGCAGAACGTGTGACTGTGGAAACGAGAATTATTTTCACTACTTTCCAGACTTTTCAATTCGGCTTCCTGAACAAAATTGTATTATCACAAAGATGCCTGGTCCCATTCCTCCAATACAAGTTTTTGCATTATTTTCAAATGCCGGGCTCTTGTTTAGTACAAATGACCAGACAAATTTAAAACTTGGCAATGTAAACGTCTTTGACCAACGATGGTGATATAGTGGTGTGCAAAGGAAACGAGTGGTTAAGGCGATGGACTAGAAATCCATTGGGGTCTCCCCGCGCAGGTTCGAATCCTGCCGACAACGTCAGAACATTTAATGCATGTGTACAATTACCTGCAGGGGGATTTCAGGTGTTGTAGAAAAAAAGGCAATCCAAGACACTATTTCAAACCAATTAAAAAAAAGTTGTGTCTTGGATTCCCTTTTTTTCTACAACACCTGAAATCCCCCTGCAGGCAATTGTATACATGCATTAAATGATATGACGTTGTCTGCAGGATTCGAATCTTTGCGGGGAGACCCCAATGGATTTCTAGTCCATCGCCTTAACCACTCGGCCACGACAACACAAAAACTAGATTCCTAAGTAATTTCACAAATAGTCAGGACTTTCTCAAAACCTGAGAAGAACAAGTCGACCGTTCTAACAAATGGAATTAAGCTTTGTTTTTTTTTACCTTGCCCTTGTGATACATGATGCATGCTGTTATGTGCTAGTTTTCAACACTTTTTACACATTAACCCGTACAACAGAACATCCTTGATAGCGACCATAATATTAGTTGGAGATGCCGGGGATTGAACCCGGGGCCTCATACATGCAAAGCATGCGCTCTACCACTGAGCTACATCCCCTGTGTTTTCTTTCATTGCTTTCCCTTTCCTTCAGATCCTTGGATAAAGTAAGATATCAGAAGGATACACATTAAGTTAATTCTGCCCATACAAGGCTTTAAAATCTGAATTGCTCTCTACTTTTCTCAGGTTCATCCTTGATTTGAGCCGGGACCTCTCGT
Source organism: Pseudochaenichthys georgianus (assembly GCF_902827115.2). Taxonomy (NCBI): domain Eukaryota; kingdom Metazoa; phylum Chordata; class Actinopteri; order Perciformes; family Channichthyidae; genus Pseudochaenichthys; species Pseudochaenichthys georgianus. The sequence continues at coordinate 7,202,157 of NC_047503.1, read as the reverse complement.
ACCCTAATGGAGAATGATAACAAAACTCAACATGTGTTATCTTTCACACCACTATATCACCATCGTTGGTCAAAAACGTTTACATTGCCAAGTTTTAAATTTGTCTGGTCATTTGTACTAAAAAAGAGCCCGGCATTTGAAAATAATGCAAACACTTGTATTGGAGGAATGGGACGAGGCATCTTTGAGATAATACAATTTTGTTCAGGAAGCCGAATTGAAAAGTCTGGAAAGTAGTGAAAATAATTCTCGTTTCCACAGTTCAGTCACGCGTTCTGCAGGGTCATGCTAGTTGTGGCGAATGTGGCTTACGTAGCATGATGCCTCTCCCTGGAAAAAAAACAAGGAATTATACGACTTATGTAGGTGGTTGTACTCCACAAGACCTGGTCAAAGCCAATGTGTACATTTGGCTGTTCTCTTTTATGTTGAGATTACAACTTTTCTTTAATTGGTTTGAAATAGTGTCTTGGATTGCCTTTTTTTCGACAACACTGAAGGCAAAATAAAGAAAATTACAACAGTCAAGAACCACAGAAGTCATTTCAGCTTAACTAGCACATAAATGTTATATGTTTATGCATATATAGTCTGCTATTGTCAGTGTTCGTTTCACATGTTTTCATCCTCGGTCTCTGCTTGGAGACATTCCCTGATCTTTTGATTAAAACAACCATGTCCACCTTCACATTTACAGAATGATGTACATGCCATTCCGGCAAGGTAACAGCCACATCGCTTAGTTTTACAAGGTACGGCACTGTCACACGAGCATTTGATCACTTTCAGCAGCTCTTCTGGGGCTAAGGCAACATTTTCTGCTGCAATTGTTGGATACAGAGAAGAGCTACCTTCATGCTTGGACCAGCCATAATTCAGAGGGTCCATAAGTGGAGGGTTAGGCTGAATGGCTTGTCTCCATATCGCTACTTGGAGGTGACCTCTTGCCACATTTTCTCTGAATGTCTCGTTTGTTGGAGGAAGAGTTTGGAGTTTTGGAGCACGACCAATGCTGCAGGACACTTTCGTTGACCATATCTTTTGTCTGGCTTCCGTCATTGACTCGCATTCGGGGTGACCATAGCAGGAAAGTAGAAATTGTGTCGATTGTTGAATGGCTTCTTCAACAGAACAGTTGATGTCGCCAACATTGGACAGTGAGTGGACATTGGACCTCAGAACCTTCAGTGCCACTCCCTTCCCGATGCCATAATACGTTGCGACGGTATCACAGCCGGTCACGCCGTGAGCAGCTAATAAGTTGCCCATCACATCACGGTTATTTTCAACGCTTGCGTTAATGTCAATGAAAGACCTTCCTTTCACCGGAGAAACCATCATGACATGGCCAGTGATGTCACCCTCTAACACAAAGTGGCATAGCAGAACAAAGACGTCTGTGTCGTCGGCAACAACTGTGAGAGAGATTTTCTTTTCAGCAATGTAGATGGAAGGAATGGAGGCTGGAGTCCACTTTATATCAAACACCTGAGTTTATTGAGAGCCACGGCCGGGAGCATTGGCAGGGTTCTCACACGACTTCATCATGTGATTCCCCAGCCAACACTGAAGATTACACAGAAACACAGCGCAAATCTACACAGATAATCAAGGAGGAGCCTCTATTTCGCGCGTCTTCTGATCGATAATCACAAGAACCTGGATTCAGAGACAAAGACAGTCTGTTAAAGTCCTCTGGCAGTTAGTCACAGTCCCCCAACAGGAAAGCGGAACCTTTAACCCTTTAACCTTTAACCCCCTGCTCTAAGTTATGGCAGACCTATGTGAAACACAAAATGCTTTTTGGTACAAACACACAACAAAATATTTCCCTCACAACAACAAGGACTTCTGAAGCTCCGACATATGCAATCTGTCGAATTATCATTGTGTCAGCCTCTTCATGTGTTATGGACATGTCCTCTCTTCTGGTGACCACACCTCGACTGATTTGAACTGGAACTGGATCATTCCCAGTGACAACCAATGATGCTGTCAACACATCTTTATGGGCTACAAAGTCATCCACTATCAAATCAATCAGTTGTTTCTTGTTGCTGCTAACAGTAAGCAACACCTTTTGCGGTGGCAATCGGGCTGTTGGGTGAAGTGTGTACATTCTACTGGCTCCCTTGTCCCGGTCACTTCTAGTAGACTCCTTAATGCTACCCTCGTTGTACCTATGAATAAAATGTTATACAGACACAGCGTGATTAGTTCTAGTTTTGTTTTATGTTATATCGAATATACAAACCTGGCATATGTTACTAATTAGTGTTAGACTACGTGTAGTTTTACAAAGTTATATAGTATATACAAACCTATCGAAGATTAGGTACACGTCACTCGTCTGTAGATGAACCTGGATGTGTCGACGAAAGTTGTCGAGGAAGTCTTGCACAGTACCACCACCGGTAGGCCAGCTTACTACCCACATAACTGCACATCCATCCAGGAATGAAGCAGTAACATCAGCATGCCTCGATGACACTTCAACTTTCAGAGCGTTTTTCAGGGTTGACTTAGTTTTGGCCTCCTTCATGTGCCCGCTGTCATCAAACATTGATGTTGGTTTTGGGGACAGTTCGTGTGACATCAGATTGTTCGTATCGAATTTTCGATGGCTGGACTGCAAAGCCATAGCTCTGGCATAGATCATCTCTGTGTCAAATAGTTTCATATCACCAACTTTGATATGCTTGCGAAATGCTGCCATCGTCGTGACACATTTCTGAATTGGTGCATGGAAGCTCGCTGGCCAACCTGCTTCGAATTTTTCCATTTGCTTTGTTCCCAGCTCCACAGATTTCTCAACATTCACAGAGGGATGGTCAACTACCTTTCCTGTCACAATGTTTACTAGTCCCTCTGGGTGTTGATCATTGTTGAGTGGATCAATGCAAAGTTCTAACTTCTCTCGAAGATGTTTTCTGTCCTCTCCGTCTGATTTCATTCTCGCTTTCATCTCTTCTTTGTGATGGGTCTGTGATGGAAATTTCTGTTGCTCATGGTCCCTCATCGAATCCAGATTCCCGACAACTTTGTTACATGCATGCATGCTGTAGGCCCATGTTTTCAGAGTTTCTGGCCGTAGTGTGATCCCGATGATGCCATTCTGACCATGTCCATATCTCATGAACGTTGTCTCAATGGCCATGTCGCTCCATATCCCGTTGAACAAACCTGATCTGTGATGCATCGTATGCTGACCTTTCATGAAGTGTTCGCGTACTTCCTCGGGCATTTCTTCCATTGCTCGGAGATAATATAAACCATATCGGGCATAATTGAAGTGAGCAGCTGCATAGAACAGAGGCATCATCTCCTTGACTGTAGCCAGATGAAGTGGCCAGTCTGCTTCCCTTTCCGCCCGAATATATTGCATAATTGTGAAGACCGGCTTGATCAAACAATCGACCCACAGCTTAGTCGTTCTGTTTTTTTCTGCTGCATCCTCCAAGATCTTCATTAGGTCATCCATCCTCTCCAACTCATGTTTCTCAAAGACTGGTTTGAGGAGTTCCTCCACCAACATTCTCAATGCTCTTACGTTCTCAGGGAACTTCTTTCCTATCAGCATCTTCAGCACACCACCGAATGATGAACTCAGTACCTCCACTATACCACTGTCCGCCATTAGGGACCCAATGCATCCTACGTAGCTCATCAAGAGATGCATGCCCCCTAGTCGAATATAGAAGTTGCTGAAAAGAGCCTGATTCTCCCATTGCACATTTACCGCTATCCTGTACAGTTGTTGGTCAGCGGTGAATATTACATAACCTTGACCTGTTCGTTCCGTCAACGCTTTTGCTTTTAACATGGAAGTCATGATGGTTGCTGGGTCTGCAGGAGCTTCGTCGATTAGTGGTAAGTATACGACCTGTGTCTTGGGCTTTGGCGTATGTCCTTGTTCGCGGCAGATTTGTGTATTGTATCCGTTATATTCTGGACATTCTTGTATTTCATGTATGTCCTTGCAGAATTGAAAGTCTAACTCTCTAGCCCTAGCAGTGGATATGTCTTGGTATCTTGAAAAGTCAGAAGGGAGATTTGACGTGGGTACTTCTGGCATTGGAGGGTTTTTGTGACCAACATAGTGAGTGATGACTTCCTCGTTGGTGTTTATTGACACTTTCATGTCAACATGCTTCAGCCGAACAATAGTCTCTTCAGCTTTATCCTCTTCATTTGACATACCAGACGGCTGTGTCATTATCATTGCCAGTGAGTGAGTTGACAGCTTTCCATTTGGCGAATGTATATCAGCGTCAAAGTTGTCAACTACAGTTTGGACCAAACCATTTTCAGATGTGGATATTCCTTGCATAATAGGGTCTTTCATCGCTGAAACTGCTGCTGATTTCTTGAAGCAGAGCACTTCATCGTAGCTGCATGTTATGCCGAAGTCATATGTATATCCAAGGAGCATCTTGGAGTGTCTGAGTAACACTCCTAATGCAATTTGAAGGTCTGTAGGCTGGCTTTTGAGTACACTGGTTACAATATTCCCAACCATTAAGGCTGGTAGAGTATTATGTAGCTTCGGAGATATTGAAGCTAGAAGTGTTAGTAGAGTACTGGAAACTGCCTCTTCTGCTTGCACTTTATCAATATCCAATCGATACTTTGCTTTGTCGAGACCGATGACCTTACAATCTTTGATCACCTGTTTGGCCACCTTGCCAATACTGTTATCAATGTCATCAACATCGTCTTGTTTGACAATCTTCAACAACAATGTTGCCTCATTGTGAAATGCAACAATGTTAGCGTAGCCTGGAGAAGACAGAACGAGCAGTTCACCGGCAAAGTGACAACATAGATTGTCCACCAACTCTCGGCGGTTCAGTGAATTTCCACCGTGCTCTTGATATTCATGTAACAGCTCTATCGAATTCCAAATGCGCTTCCTGTTCTCTGTTAAAGATGTTAGTACATGCTTCAAGGCTAAATCGGGCACATCCTCTCTCTGTACAGTCTGATGAACATCTTTGTGCTGTCCTGCACGAGTTATATTGGCAAAGAACCGGCTCATGCAGTCCCGGTGGTATCTGGCCTCTGCCGCATGCAGATCAGATACAGCGCCTAATACCCGAACACTTACTTCACTTGCCCAGTCATCATGCCGAACACTACACTTTTCTGAAATATATTGTTTGTATGGTGTTCGATCATGTTCAGACACAGTCGACCGACATATGTAAGCTGGTCGCCATCTGTCTGGGTGTTTGGCGTCCTTACTTAAGTCACATAGTTCTCCACAATATAGGCAGTGAGACATAAAGTCAAATGAAGTGTGAGAGCGCCGCAGCTTCTTAGCTGGGGGGGTAT
>NC_047503.1:7179323-7191823 GCF_902827115.2 Pseudochaenichthys georgianus | reverse complement strand
CTCCTTGGAGCAATGAGTCCCGAGCGGTTCTTTTTTGTCTGCCTTGTAACTTAGAAAGACATACAAAATATTGAGAATGTCATACAAAGTGAATCCATCTGAAGTGCAGCTGTTAAAGAGAATGTAGCCAACATATCTTACCAACAAGACACAGTGGTGTTGTTTATAGTGACAAGAACCAAGTCGGTATTCTCCTGTACCACGAGGCTGTCTTCCAGCAGTTGCTTTATGTGGACGTAGGATTGCACCATCGACTGCGGAATAGGCAAGGTTTTACCCTTGCTGTCTTTGGGTCGGTTTCTTGCAAGCTCAAACTCCTTCAAAAGCCGTGAAACACATTCACATATGCGGTTGGCATCAGGTCTCAGAGCTGCCTGACCATGGGTCATGAATAGTCTGTGAAGGGAAAAGACAATTTATAAATATTATACGGATATACAGTACAACCCCACTTCACAAATGGACTATACCAGTTCATTTGTCTGAATCCATTAGTAAGAGTCTAAAATACTGTGAGGGTTAGACATACAAAACAACTACTTACTACTAACTACTTAAGATATATGTGAATTATGTAATGTGTGCATCCACTATAAGTCAGTTCACCTTTCAGCTGCTTGTTGGCCTGGCGCAGAGCCACTTCGTTTCCTGGAAGCTCTCCATGGTACAGGCAAGGTCCTTTTTTTGGACTTCAGACTATAGGTTGTGGGTTGCTTATCCATTTGATGTAGCTTTGAATACAGCCTCACTATGTCATCCGTCTCGCCTACTGATAATGCCGTTATTGTTCTATTAAGTAGAACAAGATACTTGGCCAAGTCATCCACAGCCTCCCATCCCTGAACACCTCGAGAATCACAGCGGGTATTCTGAAAAATGAACAACCATTGATAAATGATTAATAAATGGTCACATGACCTGAGTCGATGTCCTGGGCGCAGAGACGTTTTTGTCAGAAGTACACATCTGGCAGGACTGTGAGACATCATCGTGCTATAAGCACACAACAGTAATTGACTATTTGAGACTTAATGAAACAAGTTATTCATAGCATGTGCGGAGCAATAATTAATCAGAAGAATTTAAAAACAATGTGATTTACAATAGGTCAGATTACCTGAGAGGTTGTGTAAGTGGAGGCGTCGGGTGAGTCAGCAGGAAGAGAAATAGCGGATTCGGGCTCTTCAGGTGGGCTCTCAGCTGTATCACTTTGGGGGGATAGTGCCAACGACTGTACAGCCGTACCGGCCATGAGAGACAAACAGTTGAGTAAAAATATCCTTGAAATTGATATTGCCATAAAAATAGCATCTAAATGCATGAAACACAAAAATACAAATGTAGCCTATGCAATAAAAACATCATTCAAAACATGTATGTTCTTCTATAATTCATATGCCAGGGCAATAAAACAATAATCAGATTACCTGAGATGATGTGTGAGGTGATGCACCGCGGGGTGCTGAAGTGTCCACTTCCGAGGGGCGCTGACTGAGGATCTCCACTGCATCACTAATTGTGATGTCAAGGCACTCCTCCTCCTCCTGAACTTCTTCAACCTGGCGGTCTGGAACAATGGTGCCAAGTTCACTGTCCTGTTGTGGACCCAGCAGATCTCCTCTGTCAGACTGAGCCAGCAAATACTCCACAGCTATACGCTCACCTGCCATAACATAAGTTATGAAAAAGGAAATGTTTAAATTTGGAGAAATAGACAAGTTGCTACTAGAAAGAACAAGAACAGAAAGGCCTAGTTGCAGTGAACATGGGGCGTCCTGAAGTGACTTACCAGTGGGTTTCCCAGGGGGGATGAATTCTGGTAGTAGCGCACAACCAAGAACTCGCTGGCTGAGGGCATTTAAATGTGTCTTCAGTCGGACATTGTAGATCCTGGTTTGTGAAGCACCGCTCACATGTACAGCTGCATGGGCTCGATTCATGTTCCATCTGGAACTCCCTTCAAGCATGTACATTTGTGTGTGCATCGCATTAGATCTCCAGCCTTAGAAAAAGCAAAACATTTTAAATATAATTAGCATTTATGAAGCGATGATACACTTTTCCCCATGTGTGCAATCTATCATACTGGTTTTATGACAATTCAAAATATATATTATTTGTACCCGGGATGAAGGTGTTCTGATGCCGATGGAAGCTCTCCACAGAAGAGGAACCTCTGCCACATCTTAGGACATCCAGAACCTTACTGCCCTTTTGTAGACCTGATCCCACTTTGGTGTACAGTTCCACACCAGGGGGATCCTGAATGCATGGCAAATGTTTTTGTTGAACCTCCCACACACGTGTCATGCTCTCAGGATTGATAAGCCGCAAACCTGATGTGTCAGTGAGCTCCCACATTGAGTTGAGCAAATCTTGGATGAGGGCACGGCTTTCCTCTATCCCACGAGTTCTCCTCCTGCAGTGTTTGGCCAGTTCGCTGGAGCTGATGTTGGCCAGAACTTGCGCTTCTGAAGGAGTCTGACCAGCATGTAGTTTCTTGAGCTCAGAAGTCTTTGCATCTTTCAGATGGCTGATGTCATCCTTGTCCCACTCAAAAATGCAGCTCGACATTTTGGAACAGAAAGTGCCGTACAGGGGATGGTGTTCTGTAGTCAGGCCAGTGGTGAATCGCCTCATGTAATGGAAAATATCCAATTTAACCTGTGTTTTCCAAGGTCGAAACCAAACTTGAACCGGGGTTAAACCTGTGCAAATAAAAAAACAAGGTGTGAATGTAAGCATGTAATTAAAATACAAATGTAAACATGACTGATGAGGGAAGACCAGGTAAGTAGTTGAATGAGCAGAATGTCAGGTGTACAGCAGGAGAGCATCTGGTGCAAAGGCAGGGAATGGCAAGTGATGGTTTAGAAGAAGTGGGAATGTCATCATGGAAAGACCCTTCTTATTTGTGCCTCCTCGTGTCATCACGGACACACACCTTAATATATGAATGTGTGTGTACTGTGTAAAATAATAATAATAATAATACAAATGTTGGTAATATGTAATTGTCACCTTATGCCACGTTGCAGTTTGAATACAAAGTAAACAATATACATAAATAAAATACACATATGATGCTGCATCAAATATAATTTTAAATGGTTTAAAAGGATGTCTCTTTTTTTAAATGCCTTTTGCACTGAATCCTCTCTCCTTATGTCTCTCCCTTAGATTTGAGGCAAGGGAAGTGGGGAAAGAAGTAAAAGATGTACAATTTTAGACTGGTGGTATTCATATAGAATGAAGTACCTTATTCGAAACAAGAAGAGTCTTATGTTTACACGTTTGTAAAGGTTTTAATTTTGTGCGTGCAATAAATAACACAATGATGCACAAACAGTGAAACTGCGTAATACCTGTGTCGTTGCAGCAATCTCGGTCAACATATATGACTTCTGGCTCTGGCTCCCCAGCGTCTTGGTAGCGCTTGACGATGCCTTGGCACAAGTCCTCTAGACCAGCTCCCTCACCAGTGGTTAGGACACAGTTCAGAACCTCGCCACATTCATTACTGACGTTTGTCATCCATGTGGCCGTGTCTGCAATGGCCCCGGCAAGTTTCTTAGTGATCTATAAAACATGTAAATCCAATATAAAAATCAAGTGTAACTCATGACAATGAATTAAAACATAGAACATTAACAAATATTTTTCTGCACCTTCTTTGTGGAGTCAAGTTTTAAGATCCTGCCATATGTGGATGTGATGATACCCTTCATCTCCTCCAGATGACCCAGGATCTCATTGGCATGGACCGTCTCAAACCACTGTGCTAGAGGTAGGGGGCTGAAGCGCGGTGGACTCATATAGACTGCTACATCAGATTGAGTCATTGTGCTCCTCTTTTTGTGGAGCTCACAGTCAGCCAAGTACTCTATTGTGTGCCTTGCCCACTCCTCGCTGTGGACTTCCTCCAGTGCTTGCTGCAGGTAGCTGGAGCTGTTCCCTACAGTCCGAGGTTTAAGCATGGTCACACACTTCCTGTCCAGAGCCAGCTGTGCGGTGAGAACTGCAGGAAACCTGTTCCTGTGAGCAGGATCTAACTGAACCAATAAATCCGCACTCCAAGGACACACAGGGATCATGCACTTACTGCACCGAGGATAGTCACCGCCGACCAAGTAGTACCGTGAATCAAGGTCGATGACTTCCCGTACCTTAGGGTATATCCCAGAGTGATGCATCTTCCTACCGCACTGAGCGCACTTCAGTGGAATACCCCACATCCTCATCGGTGCCCACAGAAACATCCGCTGCCTGTAGTAGTTCATGGGTTCAGGTGGAGCAGTAGTAAGTTTTGGTGGATTTGGGGGATGGAACCAGTTCTGGGAGAACTGTTTCCTAAGCTGTCCTGTGGGCTCGTAGAGACACGTCGCAATCCACTCCTGGTCGGCTGGTTTGATGACCCGCTTGAACTGGTTGGGGTGAAACCTCACAAAATTCACCTCGGGCGGCCTCAGATGAACGAGAGATGGAGATGTGTGATAAAGAGGAGAAGGAGGAGGTTGGGGCTGTTGCGGTATAGGAGTCGGTTGTGTTGGTGCAGAGGTGCGTTGTGTTGGTGCAGAGGTGTGTTGCGTTGGTGGTGCAGAGGTGTGTTGTGTTGGTGGTGCAGAGGTGCGTTGTGTTGGTGGTGCAGAGGTGCTTTGTGTTGGTGCAGAGGTGCGTTGTGTTGGTGCAGAGGTGTGTTGTGTTGGTGCAGAGGTGTGTTGCGTTGGTGGTGCAGAGGTGTGTTGTGTTGGTGGTGCAGAGGTGTGTTGTGTTGGTGGTGCAGAGGTGTGTTGTGTTGGTGCAGAGGTGCGTTGTGTTGGTGGTGCAGAGGTGCTTTGTGTTGGTGGTGCAGAGGTGCGTTGTGTTGGCTGTTGTTTTTCACTCCTGCTGGTGCTCGAAAGATGGCAATCTTCAATGTGTTTGAGTAGCTCCATTGCACCCCTGGTCTTCTGTCCACACTGCTCACAACACTGCTCTGCATGAAAGTCAGCCAAATGCTCAAAAAAGTTTTCAGCACAAATATTCATACTACAGAGAGAGCAGTTGATATGAGTGCTTGAGCTGCTCTGTGTGGCGGGGACAGCTGGGGGGCATGATGCACCTGAGCTGCTCTGTGTGGCGGGGACAGCTGGGGGGCATGATGCACTAGATAAATATACATAGAAAAGGATATATACTGTAAACATGACATTGTATTGTCATTGATTTGTTCTACTTAGCAGTATGTAATTAAATAAGCGCCAGCCACATTTAGCAGCAGCAGCAATATTAATTGAAGAACACAGTAATGCATGAATAATTATTATGAAGTGTTATAATATGTATTAAGCATATGAGAATGTAAATGCAGTACCTTTAGCTGTGATTATATTACTTTAACTGAATTAAAATATCTGAGTAGTTCTTTTCTCCACCAAGACAATACAATATGAGTTATACTAGTGCAATATCGCAAATGTGCTGTAGGTGGGACATATATTAACAGTATGCCACTCACTGTAGCACTAACGTTATAGGCTATATAACGACATTTTATTATTAAGTCTGCACACTTTGTTAGGAGATATGTGTGGACCACTTGTCCGCTTTCTTAAACCTCCTCGCGTTCCTAGAACATAGCCGTTATCTTACAGGAAGGAAACCCATAGCAAACAAGTAACCGTTTAACAATAATCCACTTTAATGGTAATATACAATGCAATACAATCAAATACATTACCATACACAATCATATCGTATTATGTGTAATGTCAGGAGTTAGGCCTACTCCTGGCTCCTGCCCACAGGCCACCAGACCTCCTGTCCCAGCGACGCGTGAAGAGAGAGACAGAACAGCAAGCTGGATAGGCTTTCATACCAAATGATACAGGAGGGGGTGGAGTTTAAGGACAACTGGTCCAGTCATCTCATACAAACACCTCTGACCCTCACTGTCTCCTATTTCTGCAGCCTCTGCACCGACACACATCCCCCATCACATTCCGAGACCACAGTGGGGTCTCGGTCCAGCTCCCCCACAGCAATAAAACCCTTACCAGCCCTTGGTCTACCGCCATTTTGGTCCTCACATTTATGAAAGGATGAAACAGATAACTCAATATAAAACACATTTCTTAAATATCAGATGCTGCAACTTCTAAAAATAATCGTGTGTAGAAAGCTACAAATTCTCCATACAGTTACAGCGAGCGAGCAAATCCACGGTTACTACCACACAACATTTACCGCTATTTTTTTCTTTTCAGAAAGAGTTCAACTTTGAATTATGTGTAATCAATAATATCTTCCGCTATGTCGGGTGTCCATTCTATGCGAGGTTGGTTTATTATAAATGTCAGACAGATATAAAACGTTACAGCGTTAGCATGAGCTAACTTTAACAACGGGAGCTAGATGCGGCGAATCTCGGAATAAACACGGTGACAACTATTACAAATTACTTTCCCCGGATGAAAATATCATGGCCAGCTTTCAGATAGAGTATTATCGTGTAATTAATACAAGTTCATTGTTATTACCTGTTTTTCTTTTCTTCGTCTTCTTCTTGCGAACGCTCTCTGAGATGGAGAGGGGAGGTGAGAACCTTTTGCCCCATGTCACGTGTAGGGGTAGCTGCCCTGTCATTGGGTGTCGGTTAGGACCTGTTAGGACCTGCTGCCCTGTCATTGGGTGTCGGTTAGGACCTGTTCGGACCTGGGTCGGACCTTCGTTAGGAACTGTTAGGAACTGTTAGGATCGGTAGGACTTCAGTTGGCAGTCCAACTGGCGGAGGCGGCCACGACAACACAAACATTTGATTTCTAAGCAATTTCACAAATAGTCAGGACTTTCTCAAAACCTGAGAAGAACAAGTCAATGGAATTAAGCGTCGGCTTTTTTTACCTTGAACTTGTGATACATGATGCATGCTGATACATGATGCATGCTTTTATGTGCTCCTTTTCAACACTTTTTACACATTAACCCGTACAACAGAGACCTCCTTGATAGCGACCATAATATTAGTTGGAGATGCCGGGGATTGAACCCGGGGCCTCATACATGCAAAGCATGCGCTCTACCACTGAGCTACATCCCCTGTGTCTTCTTTTTTTGCTTTCCCTTTCCTTCAGATCCTTGGATAAAGGAAGATATCAGAATGATACACATTAAGTTATTTCTGCCCATACTAGGCTTTAAAATCAGAATTGCTCTCTACTTTTCTCACGTTCATCCTTGATTTGAACCCGGGACCTCTGGAGAATGGAGAATGATAAAAAACTCAACATATTTTATCTTTCCTTTGCACACCGCTATATCACCATCGTTGGTCAAAGACGTTTACATTGCCAAGTTTAAAATGTGTCTGCTCATTTGTACTAAAAAAGAGCCCGGCATTTGAAAATAATGCAAAAACTTGTATTGGAGGAATGGGACCAGGCATCTTTGAGATAATACAATTTTGTTCAGGACGCCAAATTGAAAAGTCTGGTAAGCCCTCTAGTGCCGGCATGGACATTTGTCCCATTGGGATATAACAGCCGTGGGCAATATATTTGGGCCATGGGATGGACTTGGCCGTTTACCGTCTAAATAGTACACGAACAGCATATGAGTATCTATGCATGCATTGGACAATAGATGGTGCTCTTCTTATTAGTGTGTACTTATACTGCATGGGGGGGTGGCCCAAAGGCAATATGAGGGCACACTTTCCATATATTACACAGTAACACGAGTATTCACTTACTGTGTACTTGTACTTATGGGGGGGGGGGGTGTCCATCAACCCAATATGGGGTCCCACTTTCCACATATTACACAGTAACACGAGTATTCACTTACTGTGTACTTGTACTTATGGGGGGGGTGTCCATCAACCCAATATGGGGTCCCACTTTCCACATATCACAGAGTAACACATGTATTCACTTACTCACTTAAGTTAATGCTGTCCATACTAGGCTTTAAAATCTGAATTGCTCTCTACTTTTCTCAGGTTCATCCTTGATTTGAGCCCGGGACCTCTCGTACCCTAATGGAGAATGGTACTCAAAGATGACACAGATGAACGTGGGCCAGCCCTGGGCAATCCCCCAGTTCTGGTGGGCGATGTCTCAAGAGGCAGTTGCAATCGGGGCGTTACCCACTCTGGGCCGTCCTCTCCAGGCTTGGCTCCTGAGAGGGACAGGCTGAGACAGGGTGGATTGTCTGACAACGTTATTCAGTCTATCCAGGCAGCTAAGACCTGGATCCACCACAGCCTGTTACAGGCCAAAGTGGCTGGTGTATGCAGCAGCCATCTCGTCCTGCCATGAGGGATTCGACGGCAGGTCAGCCTTTTATCATCCACTGATGTTGCGGTTTTTACAGGGGGTCAGGAGGCTGCGCCCAGTAGTGCATGCCTCCACCCCGCAGTGGGACCTGCCGCTGGTGCTCGAGGCTCTGGTCACAGAACCATTTGAGCCTCTGGAGCTGTCCTCCCTGAAAGCACTGTCGTGGAAGACAGCATTGCTTCTTGCCTTAACATCAGCCAAAAGAGTGTCCGAGTTAACCGCTCTGTCGGTGCACCCGAGTTGTTTACTGATTCAGGGTGACCGGAGCGGGGCGACACTCAGACCGAACCCCTCCTTTGTGCCCAAGAGCCTAAGGAGTGCGTTCAGGTTGAGGGCTATTCAGTTTGGGGGTTTTAGACTTCCACCCCATGGTGGGGCCAGGGAAGCAAAATTACACCTCCTCTGCCCGGTGCGTGCGTTAGCATGTTATGTAGAGCGCACAGCTGCCCTTAGACGCACTGAACAGCTGTTTGTGTGCTTCGGGGGCGGGGTGACTGGAAAAGCTCTGTCCAAGAAACGCCTGGCAGGCTGGCTTTGCGGAGGCATTGCACATGCCTACGAACAGGCAGGGAGAGCCTGCCCCGCGGGGGTCCATGTGCACTCCACACGAGCTGTGGCTGCGTCAACAGCTTTATTCAATGGTGTGAGTGTGGAGGATATATGTACGGCGACATATTGGTCAACGCCAGGCTCCTTCATAAAGTTTTATCTCTTGGATAATGTCTTGCTCTTTCTCAGCGTCTGTGCTTGCTGGGGCAACACAGGACTGGTGAGGAGGGGGGGGGCTGTGGGTCAGTGGGCACCTGACCGCCTCCCCGGGAGTAAATGCACATACGTTTCTCCGGACCCCTGGAAGGTTGCGGGGTAATGTAATGCGCTCTCGGCCCATACAGGGCTGGAGGGCTACCCTCGCATGCCTGGGGGCAGGAAGGGGAGATCCCTCCACACTATAGTCTGTACACACTCTGCACAGGGTCAGTGTCGGATTGTGGGGGCACGGGGGCACTTGCGCTCTCCCTGTGCTCCTTAGGGACTCAGGAGAAAGGGTGCATAGTGAACCCACACAGGGCTGCAGACTTTCTCTGTCTGCCTATAGGCGGACGGGGGGGAGCCCTCAGCACTGTTTTTCGAGCACACTTTTTTTGCGAGGTAAGCACGGCAGAGTGTGCTCGGTCAGCCGCAGCCCAGACTTCTCCACGGTCACAACCGAGGGAGAGGTGAGTGAGGCGCAGTGGCTGCTAAAGCCGGTCAGGGACAGTGAGTTCGAGTCCAGTAGAGGGGGGAGCCTGTGAGAGATATAACGCCGGGTTACATATTGTAACCCTTGGAATATTAACACAGGCGGAGCCCTCTACTCAGGGGCACTGTCTGTCCTATACCGCTCGCTGAAGAGTAGTGTAGGATGATGGTCAGGAGGCGAGGCCTCCTTTTATATGCTTGCGCAGATAGGCCCGCCCCGGGGAAGGCTATGTCTATAGAAATTTCAGTAGGTGAATGCTTGCATGATAAGGTAGTACCCATAGAGTCCAGTAGAGGGCTCCGCCTGTGTTAATATGTCATGGGTTACAATGCGTAACCCGGCGTTATATAAGCACAGGCGGTGCCCTCTACCTAGGGGCCCTGTCTTTCCTATGCCGCTTGCTGAAGAGGGTGTAGGATGACAAGATCAGGAGGTGTGGCCGCCTTATGTACTGTGTGCCTGCGCGCATTCAGGTAGGCTCGCCCTGATTGTCCGGCTACGTTTATGCAACTCAGTATGTGAATGCTCACATAGCATGGTTAAGGGTAGTACCCATAGAGTCCAGTAGCGGGCTCCGCCTGCCCAGGGTTACAATATGTAACCCAGCGTTTCATTGTTCGACCAGATGTGGCGGGAAAGTGCGAGTGAGAAGACCGACAGAGGCTGCATTAATATACAGTCTCTTACAGTGCAAATAAGTAACTCAGCACTAAAGTTATTAATTAGTAGTAAGTGTACACAGTTCATCTATTTCTGACTAAAAACATCAGCCACTACTCTATACTTGCAAATATTATATTGTGTAGAAGGGAGATTTCATATCTGCCTCTTGTCGCTACGGTAACGGCAGTTGTGTGAGACGCAGCGTCAAGTGACATCAGGCCTTCCCTTCCGACCAATCAAATCGTTGGAAGGGAAGGCCGGCGGGCTTTCCTTGACATATCCCTGACACAGCACACTGCGAGTGTAGTGTAGTGAGTATTGTGTTTCACCACACATTAATTAAGAGGGGCGCTGTTTCACTCTTTGTAAAATACTCACTGACAACAGCGGAGAGATGTTTTTTAATACAAATAAAAAATATAAAGAAATACCCAGCCTCCAGAAGAAAACGCCACTGCATAATCTCCCCTGTGCTTCTCTAGAAGTTGTCTTTATGGGTGAAGTTAAAATTAAAATTACCATACTGCTTATAAGGTGTGTATTAATGGGTTTAACTAGAAGATGATACCGTAGATGATCTTTCATTTAATCTGGCATAATATGATTAGTCAACATCAGGATGAATTTGTCTTTTTCTTATAATTACAGGAAGCGGGAATGAGCAGCAGGAGTCTGTTAAAGTCCTTGCAATTTCTTTTAAGAATGGAAAGGAAATTAAAAGAAAAGTCAAATCTACAGTGTCCAAAGCACAAACCATCTCCTGGAAGTAACAGGTGGATTTGGATTTGTCCTTGATAGGATTTTAAAATACAACACAGACTTCCAAGAGTTTATAGATATTGATAGAATTGAGAACATAAGTAACTTTGACAGATTCCAAGTGCACTTTTCTGAAGCACCGGATCTTCAGCCTGTCCTATAGAGAAGTTTGTCAAACTCAGGTATACATTTACCATGCTTGTTAAATTGTGTTTCAAAAAATCACACAGGCCAGAACTTGACTTTATGCTGTTGTAAGAGTCGGGAGGAGCTGATAATTTATTCCGGGAAATTACTCAGACCTACTAATTGACCTAACCGAAGTTATTGAGTCTATGTAAGTGTACTGGTTGGCACAGATCCACCAACGTCAGCAAGATCTCAGCTCTATTAACTCCCTGAAGAACCAGGTTCAATTAACTGCTGTTTCAATTCAGACAACTCTCTTAAATCTGTTTAAGCGATCCCGAAGGATTTTGATATCAGTACATGAGGTGTGGCCCTACCTAAGTGTGGGTGTGGCAGGGTGCAATCTTACCTTTGAAGCAGGAGAGGAGAGCACAGATGTATTTTAAGTTGTCCCAATCCAAAAGATGGGATCAGTTTATTTGAAGAAAAATAGGTCCAAACTAATACAGGGTTTTTACCTTCTCTCTTTACAACATAATAATCATACTAAACCGATAATGCTGTGATCATGTTCAAATATGAAACTTTAATTCACAGTTTTACATTTATTACGAAAATTCTTCGGAGATATTGAAGCTAGAAGTGTTAGTAGAGTACTGGAAACTGCCTCTTCTGCTTGCACTTTATCAATATCCAATCGATACTTTGCTTTGTCGAGACCGATGACCTTACAATCTTTGATCACCTGTTTGGCCACCTTGCCAATACTGTTATCAATGTCATCAACATCGTCTTGTTTGACAATCTTCAACAACAATGTTGCCTCATTGTGAAATGCAACAATGTTAGCGTAGCCTGGAGAAGACAGAACGAGCAGTTCACCGGCAAAGTGACAACATAGATTGTCCACCAACTCTCGGCGGTTCAGTGAATTTCCACCGTGCTCTTGATATTCATGTAACAGCTCTATCGAATTCCAAATGCGCTTCCTGTCTCTGTTAAAGATGTTAGTACATGCTTCAAGGCTAAATCGGGCACATCCTCTCTCTGTACAGTCTGATGAACCTTTGTGCTGTCCTGCACGAGTTATATTGGCAAAGAACCGGCTCATGCAGTCCCGGTGGTATCTGGCCTCTGCCGCATGCAGATCAGATACAGCGCCTAATACCCGAACACTTACTTCACTTGCCCAGTCATCATGCCGAACACTACACTTTTCTGAAATATATTGTTTGTATGGTGTTCGATCATGTTCAGACACAGTCGACCGACATATGTAAGCTGGTCGCCATCTGTCTGGGTGTTTGGCGTCCTTACTTAAGTCACATAGTTCTCCACAATATAGGCAGTGAGACATAAAGTCAAATGAAGTGTGAGAGCGCCGCAGCTTCTTA